>NC_083238.1:55660756-55802426 GCF_032191835.1 Heteronotia binoei
CAATTGATCTCCAGGTTATAATGGTCAGCTCCCCTAAGAGAAGAACGTGAGAACAAAAGAGAAGCCATGAAGGATCAACACAAAGGCCTAACCAGTCCAACACTCTGTGTCAAACAGTGGCCAAAACCCAGGGGGCATCAGGAGGTCCACCAACAAGGCCAGAGCTCCAGAAGCCCTCCCACTGTAGTCCCCCAAGCACCAAGAATACAGGCCATCACTGCCCCAGACATAAGAACATAAGAGAAGCCATGATGGATCAAGCCAAAGGCCTATCCAGTCCAATACTCTGTGTCCCACAGTGGCAAAAACCAGGGGCCATCAGGAGGTCCACCAGTGGGCCCCGAGCTCCAGAAGCCCTTGCCACTGTTGCTTCCCCAAGCTCTAAGAATACAGAACAGCACTGCCCCAGATCTAGGAACATAAGAGAAGCCATGTTGGATCAGGACCATCCAGTCCAACACTCTGTGTCACATAATGGCCAAAACCCAGGGGACATCAGGAGGTCCACCAACAAGGCCAGAACTTCAGAAGCCCTCCCACTGTAGTCCCCCAAGCACCAAGAAGACAGAACACCACTGCCCCAGACATAAGAACATTAGAGAAGCCATGATGGATCAGGCCAATGGTCCATGCAGTCAAACACTCTGTGTCACACAGTGGCCAAAATCCAGATGCCAGCAGGAGGTCTACCACCAGAGCAAGAACTCAAGAAGCTCTCCCACTGTAGCTCCCATGTTGGATCAAGCCAATGAACCATCCAGTTTAATACTGAAGAGGGGTGAAATTATTTTAACACTATATCAGCCTCATCCATTGGCCCACTGAATCTCTCCTTCCCCTCCCGCTGTGCAGGAATCTTTTTCTGTGCTCCACAAGTCACGTCCTGCAGTGTTGGGAGAACAGGTAGTGTTGCGTTATGCTAATAAAATCAGGGATGACCCACTATGGATGGCACAGACTGATGGTCCTGAGATAATGAAAAGTGACAGACATTTCAGATTAAATTATATTATTGGAATGGGTTGATTTAATGTCGGGTTAGCATCAATTGTTTCAAATTAGTATGTAATAGCTGGAGGTGGCTTTGTAACGAACGGAAATGGATTTGAAAGGCAGGTACAAAAGGACATTTGTCTTTGCTTTCTTGGAGGAGAAAGGTAGGGTAAGAATATCCACCAACCTGGTGAATTCTACCAATAATGCAACAGTGTGGTTATAATTCTGGATTAGGACTGGGGAGATCTGGGATGTGTCCTTCACTTGCCATGAAGAGTTCTGGGTTCAAACCCTCACTTGCCATGAAAAGATCTGGGTTCAAACCCTCACTTGCCATGAAAAGATCTGGGTTCAAACCCTCACTTGCCATGAAAAGGTCTGGGTTCAAACCCCCACTTGCCATTAAGAGATCTGGGTTCAAACCTTCACTTGCCATTAAGAGATCTGGGTTCAATGTGGAGGTTCCCCTCAGCCACCATGGCTAGTAGTCACTGATAGGCTTATCCTCCATGTATCTGTCTAATCCTCTTTGGAAGTTGTTTATCCCTGTGGCCATCATAGCATTCTCTGGCAGTGGATTCCATCATTTTCATCACTGGCCCTGTTCACACAGCGTGTTGAGTCCATGTTAAACTGACCCGGTTCTGTTCTGAATATCTTTCCGGATATTATCGATCAGACTGCCATACTGCAATTCGAATCACTCCGCGGTGAAACCGTCTTCTGCCGTCCACTCTACAGCACCATGCAGTTCGGGTTTTTTCTTCCACTATTATGTGCATACGTGCATTATGTGCACAGCTTAAAACATTATGTGGTTATGCGGTTATGCGCATATCGCTAAATAGTAGAATAAAAATGGCAACCGTAAACCGGATGTCTGAGGCTCCTTTTGTTCTGGGACAGCTTTCAGACATCCGGAAGTTGGTTAATATCGCAGCAGAACTATCCAGACGGAGAAAACGACTAGGTGAGACCGGACAACTCAAAGAACACCGCAAAGGAGCAGGTAACAAAATAATCCTGTTCTGAGAAGGATTTGAGCGGGGCTACCATGAGTTAATGTTGTTGTTGTTCAGTCGCACAGTCGAGTCTGACTCTTTGGGACCCCATGGACAAAGTCACGCCAGGCCCTCCTGTCTTCCACCATCCTCCGAGGTCTGCTCAAATTCATGTTAGTTCCATCAGTAACACTGTCCAGCCATCTCATCTTTTGCCGTCCCCTTCTTCTTTTGCCTTCTGTCTTTCCCAGCATCAGGGTCTTCTCCAGGGAGTGCTCCCTTCTCATTGGGCGGCCAAAGGATTTGAACTTCAGCTTCAGCATCTGACCTTCCAGGGAACAGTCAGGGTTGAGTTCCCTTAGGACTGACTGATGTGATCTTCTAGCAGTCCAAGGGACTCTCAAGAGTCTTCTCCAACACCCCATCTCAAAAGCATCTATTCTTCTGCACTCGGCCTTCCTTATGGTCCAGCTCTCACAGCCATAGATTACTACTGGGAATACCATCGCCTTAACTATACGGACTTTTGTTGGCAGGGTGATGTCTTTCCCAGCATCAGGGTCTTCTCCAGGGAGTGCTTCCTTCTCATTGGATGGCCAAAGGATTTCAGCTTCAGCATCTGACCTTCCAGGGAACAGTCAGGGTTGATTTCCCTTCGGACTGACTGATTGGATCTTCTTGCAGTCCAAGGGACTCTCAAGAGTCTTCTCCAGCACCACATCTACCTCTTGGGGTTAACCACGAGTTAATACCAGGAGGCAGATGTTCCTGTCTAATCAGCCACTTTAAATCCGGAAGGAAACAGCAGCAACATCTGATTATCCTGTGCGTCTGAACGGGGCCACTGTGTAAAATAGTATTTCCTTTTGTCCATCCTAAATCTAGTTCCACCAGCTTCATTGGGTACCCTTGAATCCCTTACACTAAGAATCTCATCGGAAGGGTTTACTTTCACACCGAACTTCTCCCTACTCCCTTTCCCCATGCTTCCTTTTTGGTCATTTTTCCCTATAAAAATTATGGAAACGATTTTCTTTTTTTCATTGCCTCTGAGGAAATGCGTGCTGGCTCACAAAAGCTCATGCTGGAATACACACTGTTGGTCTTTTAAGGTTCCACCAGACTTCTGTTGCATTTTGGAAACAACACACCAGCGCACTAGAACAAAGGAGTAGACAAGTGCACCTTTAAGACCAACTAAGTTTTATTTAGAATGTCAGCTTTCGTAGGCTCTTAAGCAGACTTCATCAGACAAAATGGGAATGGCAAGCAGCAATTCTTAATATAAGTGGGCAGCGTGGAATCATGGGAATGTTTTTAGCAGATTAAAAGAATCACCAATAGGGATCTGTGTTTGTTAGTGTAGGACAAAGCAGGGTTGAAAAAACACTGGAGGGTGATAAAAAAGCAGACTGCTGTCGTAGGTGCGGGTGCCATAAATCGAGGTAACATTCTGGCTTTGTTCGTTTAAATAGAGGGCATGGTTTCTCAAGAGATTATAACATCCATATAGTTTGCCATAGGATGGGTTGTTATATGCAATAAGACAAACAGCCAATATCCCCCATTTGAGTATGTCAATACGAAAAAACAGAAAACAAAAACAAGAAAACCCAAATATTCTGATACACTGTTCTAAAAGAGAAATAATGTAAGTTAGCCCTTAGAAAACCTGCGCACTGTTATAGTAATGGTCTAAACAAAAAAAGCCCTGTGTGAAACAATGGTGACATCAGGGGGTATGGCCTAATATGCAAATGAGTTCCTATGAACATATATGAACATATGAAGCTGCCTTTTACTGAATCAGACCCCCCTTGGTCCCTCAAAGTCAGTATTGTCTTCTCAGACTGGCAGCGGCTCTCCAGGGTCTCAAAGCTGAGGTTTTTCACACCTCTTTGCCTGGACCCTTTTTTTGGAGATGCCGGGGATTGAACCTGGGACCTTCTGCTTACCAAGCAGATGCTCTACCACTGAGCCACCATCCCTCCTACTGGGCTTTTAATACAGAAAAGACCATTTGCAATGGACCGCTCTTTAACTTTTCTGTGCACTGCTACGGAGCTGGCTTTCAACAGCCACTCCCAGGATGCTCCTTCGAGGAAAAAAAAATCCAGTTATGCATTCAGAACCTCAGCTGACACCCAGCCGTTTTCATGCCATCCTGTCCCATCATCTCTTCCGAGAAGCAAATAGTAACTCGGGTTGACATTTCCTAGCCCGAAATGCATGCCGTCTCTACGATTGCGTTACCCGAGGACTATCCTAAATGCCGGCTTTTAAAGCATCACCGATCCACTAAAAGCAAGAGGAATTGTTTTGAAAAAAAATATTTCCCTGGCATGCCATGTCATATTTTAACGCTTCGGTTTCCTTCACGAGGGGTTATGTCCTCCAGTGTCATTTCGATTGTCGACAAGGAGCATTGTACGACTGGACAGATGCCTCGAAACCAAAGGGAAAGCCTGCGACCCGGTTCCCGGGATCCGTTAAATCACTTCCCCTGTAAGGGCAACGAAAAGCAGAAACGTGAAGAGGCTGGCTATTGAAGCGCAGATCAAGGAAGAGTTCCCTGGAAACATGCACTGTCTGATTACTCTTGTGTAACGTCAGGTGGCGGTGGAAAGTGCCGTCAAGTCGCAGGTGACGTAGGGTGGGCCCACGTGGAGTTTTCGAAGCAAGAGATGTTGCAAGGTGGTTCTGCCATCGCCTGCCTCTGCGTAGCAACCCTGGACTTTCTTGGTGGTCTCCCATCCAGGTACTAATCAAGGCCAGCCCTGCTTAATGAGCAAATCAGATGAGATTGGGCTAGCCTGGGACACTGGGGTCAATGAGAGAGATGTTCAGAGGTCGTTTGCCATCGCCTTCCTCTGCATAGTGACCCTAGAATTCCTTGGTGGTCTCCCACCCAAGTTCTCATTAATCAATTCTCATATGGCAGTGCGTGAGGAATAGCCAGATACTAAGGTTGTCTGGCAGCTGGAAGTTCTAGCTCTTTTACCGTTAGGCACCACTAGGTGGCAAGCTAGACTTGTTTTTCAGGCAAGGCACTTTTCAGAAGTGGTTCCCCCATTGCCTGCCTCTGCGTCTTCCTTGGAGGTCACCCTTCCAAATACTAGCCGTGGCTGACCCTGCTGAGGTTCCAAGATCTGATGTGCTCAGGTTAGCCGGAATTATGAGAACTTCTCATCATAACTCATGGGTTGTGGGTTTTTTGTAGCAGGAACTCTTTTGCATATTAGGCCACACCCTCTGATGTCGCCAATTCAAGAGCTTCCACAAAAGAGCCTTGTAAGCTCTTGGAGGATTGGCTATATCAGGGGGGTGTGGCCTAATATGCAAAGGAGCTCCTGCTAGAGTTCCACCCCTGGTCCCAGTTCACATTGGAGTCTCACTGACAGAGAATTTCTCTGTCTTATTGGGAATTAAGCACGGACTTCCCAACTAGGGTTGTCAACCTCCATGTGGGGTTTAGTCTTCTCTCAGAATTACAACTGATCTCCAGACTTATTAGGCCACACCCATCGATGTCACCATTGTTTCACAAAGGGCTTTTTAAGGAAAATGCCCAGCAGGAACTCATTTGCATATTAGGCCACACACACACCCCAATGCCACCATTATTTCACAAGGGGCTTTTGTGGGAAAATGCCCAGCAGGAACTCATTTGAATATTAGGCCACACCCACTGATGGCACCAGTGTTTTGCGACGGGCTTTTTGTAAGAGAAAGCTCAGCAGGAACTCATTTGCACTCACCATTGCTTCACAAAGGGTTTTTTGTAGGAAAAAGCCCAACGGGGATTCATATTAGGCCACACCTACTTATGTCACCGTTGTTTCACAAGTTGAAATTGTAGCATGCATAACTATATACTCCCCACAGTTCTCCAGGATGCCCAATGCAGCTATAGAGCTCTGTCCTGATATCTGTTTGAACCCTGAGCCTCTCCGGTTATTGTCTTCAAAGTACATTTCCATCCCTCATGGTTGGAAGCCAGTTTGGTGTAGTGGTTAAGTGCATGGACTCTTATCTGGGAGAACCGGGTTTGATTCCCCACTCCTCCACCTGCACCTGCTGGAATGACCGTGGGTCAGCCATAACTCTCGTAGATGTTGTCCTTGAAAGAACCAGTTTGGTGTAGTGGTTAAGTGTGTGGACTCTTATCTGGGAGAACCGGGTTTGATTCCCCACTCCTCCACTTGCAACTGCTGGAATGGCCTTGGCCCAGCCACAGCTTTTGTAGGAGTTGTCCTTGAAAGAAGAAGAAGATATTGGATTTATATCCCGCCCTCCACTCCGAAGAGTCTCAGAGCGGCTCACAATCTCCTTTACCTTCCTCCCCCACAACAGACACCCTGTGAGGTGGGTGGGGCTGGAAAGGGCTCTCCCAGCAGCTGCCCTTTCAAGGACAACCTCTGCCAGAGCTATGGCTGACCCAAGGCCATGCTAGCAGGTGCAAGTGGAGGAGTGGGGAATCAAACCCGGTTCTCCCAGATAAGAGTCCGCACACTTAACCACTACACCAAACTGGCTCTCCACCAGTTTGGTGTAGTGGTTAAGTGTGCGGACTCTTATCTGGGAGAACCGGGTTTGATTCCCCACTCCTCCACCTGCACCTGCTGGAATGACCATGGGTCAGCCATAGCTCTTGTAGACACTGTCCTTGAAAGGACAGCTGCTGTGAGAGCCCTCTCAGCCCCACCCACCACTCAAGGTGTCTGTTGGTGAGGGGGGGAGAAGATGTAGGAGATTGTAAGCCGCTCTGAGTCTCTGATTCAGAGAGCAGAGCGGGGTATAAATCTGCAGTCTTCTTCTTCTCGTGGATCCAGAGGACACAAAACCAATCTCTGACCAGGGCTAGCCCTAGGCAAGGCTAACATCTGGTGTCCCTCCCGAACTGATGACATCACCAAGTCACATGGCACCCCCAGAAGGCCAGCTCCCTAGGCAAGCGCCTAGTTTGCCTAGCGACAGAGCCAGCCCTATTTCTGACTCAAGGATAACATTGACGATCTCTGCAGCTGTGGTGTAGCAGTAAATTCAAACTGACCCCAGCCCCGAAAGCACAGACTCAGGGAGGGTTTTACCGTTACCTCCCGCAAGGCAACAAAGAGTTTCATTCCATTTGCAACTTCATATTTAATAGATATTTTTATTCTCGCAGACAGCAGTTTCGTAGACAGTGTTGATAAAACAGAACCAGTGAGCTTCATTCGTCCTTTCTGGCTCCGTGCCATTCAATTTACATCCAACGGTGCCCTGGACTGCCCAGCTGTTCAACGCTCTTCCCAGAAAGACAAAATTACATTCCTTTTATTATATTATTATTCTAAGGAAACGACATCTTCCCCCCCCCCACCTCCCGTCTCCGTCATGGAAATTTCATCTTACCTAATTTGTTTCTAAATGAAAAATGGGTTTTATTACGATATTCTCCAAATGTGCGAAAAAAATGCTCCCAAAATATACGATATGGACGGAGTTTGTGTTTTTCTGTGTGTGTTCTAAATGGCTTATTTTTTATTTGTCTCCAATACTCCCCTGACTTATTGTTATTTGGTACACCGCGAGGGGAAAAAAATGAATTATCCGGCAGATTGTATGATTTAGTCGAGCTGATAAAGTGGGGCCGTATTGCTTCTTTGCATATTAACTTCTCGTTGAGACAATGTTCTCCACAGAACGGAAACCTGATTCCCCGTCCTTCGAATATCATATACTTCACATTGTTCAAGGCCTCTCCCTTTTTTAAAAAAAAAATGTTTTCAATTTCCCCTCAGCAGGGAACCCTTCGCTATTCATTTGTCTTTGGCTTCGAAGAGCTATCCTTTGCATGTTATGCTAAGACTCTGAAGACGTCGTTGACTTCAGAATAGTTTAGTACTTCAGAACTTCTTCTGGTATATGTGACTTGCGCCCACTGGCCGGGCTGGCTCGAACATGAATTTTCATCACCAGCTTCGTCGAGCGACACTTGTGTGGGCAATTGAGCCGTTATAGATTAAGCAATCCTGAGCTATTATACTGAAGTCATAGCGTAGCAGAAATAAAACCCTGCTTTGCATTTTCAGTTTCGTTCAAACTTTTCCTGCTTAGAAGTTCAGTATTATTTAGAAAGTTACTGTTCTGGTATGATGTCAATGCAATACATTTTTTGGACAACATATTCGGGTGGATATTGTAATATGCAGTTATGTAATATTCTAGTACTCTTTTTCCTTCCCCCTTTTACCCTAACCTTGTCTTCTTTTTACTTTAAACTTAATAAAAATACTTAAGAAGAAGAAGAATTGCAGATTTATACCCCACCCTTCTCTCTGAATCAGAGACTCAGAGCGGCTTACAATCTCCTTTATCTTCTCCCCCCACAACAAACACCCTGTGAAGTAGGTGTGGCTGAGAGAGCTCTCCCAGCAGCTGCCCTTTCAAGGACAACTTCTGCGAGAGCTATGGCTGACCCAAGGCCATTCCAGCAGGTGCAAGTGGAGGAGTGGGGAATCAAACCCGGTTCTCCCAGATAAGAATCAGAAGAATTGCAGAACTGCAAGGTGGATAAGACTTTGTTGGTCTTAAAGGTGTCACTGGACTCAAACTTTTACCCTGTTTTATATTTCCTGTAACGTCTTGATCGAATGCTATGTCCCTTCATTCATTTTATCGGCGTACCTATTGGGCTAGATCCAGGGCTGGCTCACCCACTAGGCAATTGTCTAGGGCACCGGGGGGGGGGGTCCCCCCTCCCGGTGCCTGAAACAAATGCCTAAGTTTGCCTCTCCCCCTGCTGCCGCCAGCCCTTCCCTTCTACCACGCTGTGCTCCGCCCACCCCCGCACAATCAGAGGAGCGCACTGCAACAAGACTCAGCCCTATCAGCTTCGAGGCGGCCGGCATCTGCGCATTCTTTGAAGAGAGAGCTGGATGAGGCTTCGTTCCCCCTCACTTCTGGTTCCAGAAAGGAGACGAGAGAAGCCTCCTTCAGTGTTCTCTTCAGATGCCGGCAGCCTCGAAACTGGTAGGGCCCAGACTCGTTGCAGTGTGCTCCTCTGATTGATTGGGGGGGGGGGGCGCGATGGATTGCGGCACTGCAGAGGGAGGGGAGGAGGCAGTGATGACAGCGGAGGGAGGGGGCAGCGGGCAAGGAGCCTGCCTAGGGCACCATGCACCCTAGGGCGAGCAGTGGCTAGATCTGTGATGCTGCTTGAAGTAATTTGGCGCTGTTAGGCATGCCGACGTGGTGTCTTAATTCAGAGGCCGGTTCATCCAGGATCTGTGCTTCCGGGTTTCAAGGACACCCAAGGAGACGACCATCACTGGTGTACCAATCCGAGAGTTAGACTAGCGTCCACAGGGCTAAGTGCATGACTTTGAAATACTGAGTGAGCCTTCCGGAGATGTAGATAGAGACCGCATGCTTTACACTTCCCCGTGAAACCTTGCTCTGCAAGGCTGCTTGTTCACTCTTCACACAAACAAACCTGGTGTCCTTTCTCTCTTTGTTGTCTAACAGCCATATATCTAACTCTCAACAGGGACAAATCTGTAGCTCCCTACATCCAGAGAGCTGAGCTGTGAGCAGGCAAGAAAAATCTTTCTACAAACAAGAAGAAGAAGACAATGACCCCACCCTTCTCTCTGAATCAGAGACTCGGAGTGAATTACAATCTCCTGTATCTTCTCCCCCACAACAGACACTCTGTGAGATGGGTGGGACTGAGAGGGCTCTCACAGCAGCTGCCCTTTCAAGGACAGCTCCTGCGAGAGCCATGATTAACCCAAGATCATTCCAGCAGTTGTAAGTGGAGGAGCGGGGAATCAAATCCGGTTCTCCCAAATGAGAGTCCACACACTTAACCACTACACCAAACTGGCTCTCAAGAAGAAGACTGCAGGTTTATACCCCGCCCTTCTCTCTGAATCAGAGACTCAGAGCGACTTACAATCTCCTATATCTTCTCCCCCCACAACAGACACCCTGTGAGGTGGGTGGGGCTGAGAGAGCTCTCCCAGACAGCTGTTCAAGAACAACTCTTGTGAGAGCTACGGCTGACCCAAGGCCATTCTAGCAGCTGCAAGTGGAGGAGTGGGGAATAAAACCCAGTTCTCCCAGATAAGAGTCTGCACACTTAACCACTACACCAAACTGCGCCAGCTTGAGCAAGGTTGAGACCCACCCCAAATCTTTCCTCATTTCAGTTGCTCATCTCTGAAGCTTCTCTGGCACCTACTGAGAGCCGGACTGAGTGCCAGTTTGGTGTAGTGGTTAAGTACATGGACTCTTATCTGGGAGAACCAGGCTTGATTCCCCACTCCTCCATTTGCACCTGCTGGAATGGCCTTGGGTCAGCCATAGATCTCGCAGAGCTGTCCTTGAAAGGGTGGCTTCTGGGTGAGCTCTCTCAGCCCCACCTACATCACAGGGTGTCTGTTGTGGGGGAAGAAGATAAAGAAGATTGTAAGCCCCTCTGTCCTTGAAAGGGCAGTTTCTGGGAGAGCTCTCTCAGCCCCACCTACCACACAGGATGTTTGTTGTGGGGCAGGGAGGTAGAGGAGATTGTGAGCTGCTCTGAGACTCTGAGATTCAGAGTATAGGGCGAGATATAAATCCAATTTCTTCTTCTTTTTCTCTATGGTTTCCTTCGTTCTCACAGCACCTCCGTGCTCCTACATGCAGGGTCTGAAAAGAGGCCAAAAATACATATAATCTGCCACTTTAACAATGTATCTGTTAAGAGGCAGTTTTCTAAAATAGCCCAGAACTGACCAATGAAGCTAGAGAGAGAAAATCCTGTTAGACCTGCACTAATCTTCTCTCTCTCTCTCTCTCTCAGCATCCAGAAAGGGAAAGTTTGCAGAGAAATTGACAGAGACCAAAATCTTTCCAGACTCATGGAGCATGCGGATGGGAAGGACGGGGTGTCGTTAAACGCCCCAATACAGGCCCAGGTTCCCACAGAAATAACGCAGCCATTTTGTTTCAGTCCAGAAACAAAAACAAAAAAGGCAGTCAGACATTTACCTTGCCCCAATTACATTTTTTTTTTGTTATGGCATTAAGAAATTTGCACTGATGCGCTTATCGTAGCACGCGCTCGATAGTTTCAAGGCAACGCGTTTTAAAAAGCAGAGAAAAGGCAACTGTGTGGGTGGCCGCCTGCAGTTGCTTTGTCCTTCTAGGTGCCATCGAATCCCGCCTTCGAAAGATGGAATCAAGGCAATCTGGCATCATGCAAGGTGTTTTATCCGATACGTGCGATGGAGCTGAATCATCCCCATCCCAAATGACCTGGAATGCAATTAGGGTTGCCAATCCCCAGGTGGATAGCAGGAGAAAGCCCCCCAAAGTGTTCCGTGATGACCAGCCTCGCAGAGACAAAAAATCAAAGTGTCGCGGAATTTTGGGCTGGGTCTCTTATGAAATGGGCAGGATTTATTGCAAGTTGCCACACTTTATGCTCTTAAACAGACTCGTTATGAAATTGGCAACAAGAGTTCTAAGCTTTTCAGCAGCATTAAGCATTCATATTTCTCTAAGGAAAGGAAAGGTCCCCTGGGCAAGCACCAGTCGTTTCCGACTCTGGGGTGATGCTGATTTCACGTTTTCATGGCAGACTTTTTACGGGGTGGTTTGCCATTGCCTTCCCCAGGCTTTTTACACTTTTCCCCCCAGCAAGCTGGGGACTCATTTGACCAACCTCGGAAGGCTGAGTAAACCTTGGACCCGCTACCTGAATCCAGCTTCCGCCGGAATCGAACTCAGGTTGTGAGCAAAGAGTTCAGACCACAGTACTGCAGTACTGCTGCTTTACCACTCTGCGCCACGGGAAACCACACTGTTTCTCTAAACAGCGATATAATTGCCCTTAGGAGCTCTAAGCTGTTGGTCTTGGATGCAGTCATGGAATTTGGCCACTAGAGGTCTCAGTCTTTCAGAACCATAGAACTAAACGGTCTGAGGCTTAAGTGGGTTACTGGGAGAAAGTTTAACCAGGACGACAAGAAACAAGATGGAGGAGGCAGCCATTTGCAAAGACCCAGAAACTTTTGATTTTGGGGATTTATATTGTTGGGTGTACAATAGAAATCCCCCAACATGAAGAAAACTTAGGAAAATTCAATAGTCCATTATCACTCTCATACAAAATATTTCAAAAGTCATACCCCGACAAACAAACATCCAAATAATGAAAGAGAAGGACAAAAAGAAACAAATACACAATCCAATCCTGGAAATATTCCGAAAGAGTTCTTCCGCTTCAAAGGAATCCCCGGTCTGGTTCCTGGGGGAACCACGAGATGGTGTAAGTCCCACAATGTCCAATTCTTCTTATAAATATATTTTTGGAACACAGCAAACACAGCGATGAGGTAGTACTTTTATCTTCATTTCGATAGAGGTGATGCGGCGGCTAAAAAGGCAAATGCAATTTTGGGCTGTATCAACAGAAGTATAGTGTCCAGATCACATGATGTGATGGTATCGCTTTACTCTGCTCTGGTAAGACCTCACCTGGAGTATTGTGTTCAGTTTTGGGCACCACATTTTAAGAAGGCTATAGACAAGCTGGAACGGATCCAGAGGACGGCGAGGAAGATGGTGAGGGGTCTGGAGACCAAGTCCTATGAAGAAAGGTTGAAGGAGCTGGGCATGTTTAGCCTGGAGAGGAGGAGGCTGAGAGGTGATATGATCACCATCTTCAAGGACTTGAAGGGCTGTCCTTTAGAGGATGGGGTGGAATTGTTTTCTGTGGCCCCGGAAGGTAGGACCAGAACCAATGGGATGAAATTAAATCAAAAGGGTTTCCGGCTCAACATTAAAAAGAACTTCCTGACTGTTAGAGCAGTTCCTCAGTGGAACAGGCTTCCTCGGAGGTTTTTCAACAGAGGCTAGATGGCCATCTGACAGCAATGAAGATCCTGTGAATTTAGGGGGAGGCGTTTGTGAGTTTCCTGCATTGTGCAGGGGGTTGGACTAGATGACCCTGGAGGTCCCTTCCAACTCGATGATTCTATGATTCTAAGCTTTAACTAGCTTTCCAACCAATATCAGAGCATGGCAAGGTTCCACCATTTTTGGCACACAATAAAGTTTCAATTTACAGGCAAGACCAAGAATATATTTATAAGAAGAACTGGACATTGTAGAACTTACACTATCCCGTGGTTTCCCCAGGAACCAGACCGGGGATTCCTTTGAAGTGGAAGGACTCTTTCGGAATATTTCCAGGATTGGACTGTGTATTTGTTTCTTTTTGTCCTTCTCTTTCACTGTTTGGATGCTTCTTTGACAGGGTATGACTTTTGAAATATTTTGTATAAGAGTGATAATAGACTATTGAATTTTTCTAAGTTTTCTTGAACTTTTTTTGTCTCTGTGAGGCTGGTCATCACGGAACCCTTTGAGGTTTTCTCCTGCCACTCTCTGTCCTGATTCTCGATTTGGTTTGCACAATCCCCACGTGGGGGGGGGGGCAGGGGATCCCCCAGTTTAGAGGCCCTCCCCCTGCTTCAGGGTCATCAGAAAGTGTGGAGAGGGGGGGGGGGAGAAACCTCCGGCCATTCAAAGAATCCACATTCCCTTAGCAGCCCTTTTCTGCAGATCCTCGTGCTATTGTTTTACCTATTAGTCACTGCCTAATAAATTATCCGTAAATGCTCTCACGTAAACCATTTATTATCTGGAACATCGGGTGATTGGGAGATGAGGCAAATTTCCGTCAATATAAATCTATGCGCATTGATTTTGCATGGAAACAGCCCCGGAATTATATTTCAGGCCCAAGATAAATTTAACATATTTATTTATTTATTTTTATTTATTTATTTATTTTGCTGTTCGTTTTTAAAAAGCTTTTCACAAGCGAGACCCTGGCCAATACCCAAGCACACATGCACGGAGGTTGCATGGAGCATTTTTCCTGTGCTTTCATGGCACACGGTGCCATAGATAAGAGTCCACTCTCCAAAGCTGCCATTTTCTCCAGAGGATCTAACCTCTCTCTACCTGGAAATCAGTTGTCGTTCCAAGAGATCTCCAGGCCTCACCTTGAGGATGGCAACCTTCCATGTGACCACAGGAATGTTCTTTCCAGGGAAGAAGAAGAAGAAGCTATTAGCCACAGAGTATACACCACAGCGTATTAGCCACAGTGTATTGTTGGAACTCTCTGTCTGGGGCAAGTGATGCTCTGAAATCTTGGTGCTTGGGAGGGGCAACAGTGCGAGGACTTCTAGTGTCCTGGCCCCACTGATGGACCTCCTGATGGCACTTGGGGGTTTTTTGGCCACTGTGTAACACAGAGTGTTGGACTGGGTGGGCCATTGGCCTGATCCAACATGGCTTCTCTTATGTTCTGAAGAAGAAGAAGATGAACAAGACGATGATGACAACAATAATGATATTGGATTTATACCCCGCCCTTCACTCTGATTTTTGCAGAGTCTCAGCGGCTTACAATCTCCTTTACCTTCCTCTCCATGATGATGATCAGGAATGGAAATCTAGCAGGAGCTCCTTTGCATATTAGGCCCCCCGATGTAGCCAATCCTCCAAGAGCTTACAAGGCTCTTTTTTGTAAGCTCCTTGGGGATTGGCTACATCAGGGTGTGTGGCCTAATATGCAAAGGAGCTCCTGCTAGAAGTCCACCTCTGTGGTAGTCCATCCGGACTTGTGAGATGGATCAGGCTGAGAAAGCGTGACTGCTCCAAAGTCGCCCTCTGTTACAATTCTGGACCAATTCTAAGACCAGGGGGGGGTTTTGTAGCAGGAACACCTTTGCCTGTTAAGCCACACACCCCTAATGCAGCCAATCCTCCATGAGCTTACAGGGCTCTTCTTACAGGGCCTACTGGAAGCTCCAGGAGGATTGGCTACGTCAGGGGTACGTAGCATATGAATAGGAGTTCCTGCTACAAAATAAAGCCGCTAACCACTATAGCACAGTAGCTTTGCCAACCACCAGGTGGCGCTTGTAGATCTGCTATTCCAACTGATCTCCAGACAAAATCAGTTCCATTCGGATAAAATGGCTGCCCTGGATAGGGTAGGGTTGCCAATCCCCAGGTGGGGGCAGGAGATCCCCCCGTTTGTAGGCCCTCCCCCTGCTTCAGGGTCATCAGTAAGTGGGAGTTGGGGTGGGGAATGTCAGCTGGGCATTCCATTATTCCCTATAGAGAATGATTCCCGTGGGGTGTAATGGAGAATAGATCTGCGGGTATCTGGGGCTCTGGGGAGGCTATTGTTTGAGGTAGATGCACCAAGTTTGCAGCATAGCGTCCAATGCCTCTCCTCAGAAGACCTTCCAAGCTTCAAAGAAATTGGACCAGGGGGTCCGATTCTATGAGCCCGCAAAGAACGTGCCCCTATCCTTCATTATTTCCAATGGAGGGCAGGCATTTAAAGGTGTGCGGTGGTCCCTTTCAATATGATGGCCAGAACTCCCTGTGGAGTTCAATTAGGCTTGTCACAACCTTGCTCCTGACTCCGCCCCCAATGTCTCTTGGCTCCACCCCCAAAGTCTTCTGATTCCACCCCCAAAGTCCCCAGATATTTCTTGAATTGGACTTGGCAACCTTAGCATAGGGTTGCCAGCTGCAGGCTGGAAACTGCCAGGAGATTTTGGACTTGGAGCCTGAGGAAGGCGAAGCTGGGGGAGGGGACGGGCCTCAGCAGGGTACCGCATCATACAGTCCGTCATCCAAAGCGGCCATCTTGTCCAAAGGATCTGATCTCTGTTGCCTGGAGATCTACAGTCACCACCTGGAGGCTGGCAACCCTATTAGGTTTAGGTTTATTTTACTTATATTCCACCCCCCCCCCCCTGCCGAAGCAGGCTCAGGGCAGCTCACAGTTCATAAGAAAACAATAATAAAAACATTTAAGTTAAAACATTAAATTAAAACATTGCCATGCTGAGGTCCCTGCCTGCCCCAATATCCTGTCTCACACAGAGGCCACCCAGTTCTTCTGGAGGGACAACAACAGGGCAGAGAGGCCGAGGCCTTCCTAAGAACATCAGGAGAGTCCTGCTGGATCAGACCAGTGAGGGTTCATCTAGTCCAGCCTCCTGTCTCACAGAGTGGCCAACCAGTTCCTCTGGAGGGCCAACAACAGGGCACAGAGGCTGAGGCCTTCCCCTGAGGAGCATCAGCCCTTCTATAGCAGAATGGTGATTCAAACATGGAGCTCCCAGATCTTTATCCTGCGCTCTAATCACTACACCACACTGCAGTTTGCTATGGTGGTTTGGTGTAGTGGTGATCTGGGAGAACCAGGTTTGATTCCCTACTCCTCAACATACATTTGTTGATGTGGTCTTGGGTCAGCCGCAAGTTCTCTCAGAGCTGTTCTGCTCAAGAGCAGTTTCTGTCAGGGCTCTCTCAGCCCCACCTACCTCCCAGGGTGTCTGTTGTAAGGAGGGGAAGGGAAAGGAGATTGTAAGTCACTCTGAGACTGCTTTGGCTAGCGAAGGGCGGGGTATAAATCCAATCTCTTCTTCTTCTCTTTCTTCTTCTTCTTCCCTTTCACATGAAATATATTACTGAGAGGAATTCTTTGCTGGTACAAAATGGGTGGGGTGTCCTGCTCCTGGAAAACAAGATACAACAGGTGTAGGAGGTCAAAAAGAGGGTCGTGAGGTTATCCTGCCTCAGGAAGAGGAAAGATAAAACAAGGTTCACTATTGAACACATTAATATTTTCTGTTTCACTAATGAGGCGTTTGGCAACGTTCCTCGGATAGCTGGGGAACAAGATCGACTGGAATGACTTGTGAGCGTGTGTGTCTTTAAAATATGCCCACTCCTTCCAGGGTTTGCATTGCTGGAAATCTCAGCATATTTTTCATAAATCCCGCCCCTCCACCCTTTGAATTTGGCAGCCCCAACGGTAACCTTGCCAAGTATATTTCACAAGTTCTTGACATCTCTCTCCGCTGGGCGGCTCCATCCGAGACCTGGCGCTGGTGGATATCAGCAGCTGGTGCCGGTGCTGATGAATGTCCTCCAAAAATGTCACCGATAAAAAAACAGGACACATCTTATCCGAGGGATCCTTACCCACCCTCAATTAGACAGTCACAAAGGCAGTACTCTCTACCCAGTGCATGCATTTAAAAAAACCCCTCTTGACATATCTTGCTTTGTACTGATTTAAAATCTAATCTTTGGGGGGGAATGTATTTGTCCTAGGGCAGCTGCTGGGAGAGCCCTCTCAGCCCCACCCACCTCACAGGGTGTCTGTTGTGGGGGGAGAAGATAAAGGACATCATAAGCTGTTCTGAGACTCTGTCCTTGAAAGGGCAGCTGCTGGGAGAGCCCTCTCAGCCCCACTCACCTCAAAGGGTGTCTGTTGTGGGGGGAGAAGATAAAGAAGATCGTAGGCCACTGTCCTTGAAAGAGCAGCTGCTGTGAGAGCCCTCTCAGCCCCACCCACCTCACAGGGTGTTTGTTGTGGGGGAAGAAAGTAAAGGAGATTGTGAGCCTCTCTGAGACTGTGATTCGGAGATAGGGTTGCTAAATCCCCCACGGCCTCTGACGGGGGATGGTTTTCACCCGCGTGAAGTGCGCACAGTGCAATGACATCACTCGCAAGTGATGTCATCACACCAGTGACGTCACGTGCTGGCCGCTCTAGGCATTTCTGGGAAAACTCTATGGTTTTCCCAGACACTCTAGAGTTTGGGGAGGTAAAAACTCTATGGTACCTATGGTACATGGAGAAAGTAGGGTTGCTGGGCTCAGGGGGGGACCGGAGATCTGGCATTCCAGCTCATCTGGAATGGTTCCTAGAGTTTCCCCTCCCAAAATGCTAGAGCGTCTGGGAAAACCGTAGAGTTTTCCCAGAAATGCCTTGAGTGTCCAGCATACGACATCACCAGTGTGATGATGTCACTCATGGGTGACATCATCATGCCAGTGACGTCGGAGGAGGTTCCCCCCACCAGCCCAATGTGGGGTGGGTTGGAAACCTCCTGGGCAGGAGAATTCTCGCCTGGTCCGGGGGCTTGGCAGTAGGGGGCAGGGGATTCCCCAGTTTGGAGGCCTTCCCCCCACTTCAGGGTCATCAGAAAGCAGGGGGAAGGGAGGGAAATGTCTGCTGGGAACTCTATTATTCCCTATGGAGACTTATTCCCATAGGAAATAATTGAGATTTGATCCACAGGTATCTGGGGCTCTGGGAGGCCTGTTTTTTGAGGTAGAGGCACCAAATATTCAGCATAGCACCTAGTTCCTCTCCCCAAGATATCCCCCAAGTTTCAAAAGGATTGGACCAGGGGGTCCAATTCTATGAACCCCAAACAAAGGTGCCCCATCCTTCATTATTTCCTATGGAAAGAAGGCATTTAAAAAGCTGTGCGGTCCCTTTCAATGTGATGGCCAGAACTCACTTTGGAGTTCAATTATGCTTTTCACATCCTGGCTCCTGGCTCCACCCCCAATGCCTCCTGGCTCCACCCCCAAAGTCTCTTGGCTCCGCCTCCAAAGTCCCCAGATATCTCTCGAATTGTACTTGGCAATCTTATTCAGAGAGAAGGGCGGGGTATAAATCTGCAGCCTTCTTCGTCGTCTTCTTCTTTTATGACACGTGAAGCAACTCTGTAAAATACACCTGGAAAAGGTAGGCTTGCCAGGCTCAGGGGGGACCGGAGATCTCCTGGCATTCCAGCCCATCTCCAGGCTATGGTGGTTAGTTCTATTGTCAAGTGAGTTCAGCCAGCTCTGAATCAACCAAGAACATTTTATTGCGAGAAGAAACAGTCACAAACAGCACAGGCTCTTCACTCCTTATATACACTCTAGCCATGGTTAACCACGCACCCCCCACACCCTGTAGCAGGAAACAGTTACTCCTATTGGCTCACTCCATAATCCTTCATCTGCATCTCTTTGTTACAAGTTGTGACATGCCTAGCATCCTGATTGGCTAGTTCTTTCAGACTTCAGGATCCTGGTTTGCAAGGAGTGCCCCCCCTCCGTAGCAGGAAACAGTTACTCCTATTGGCTCACTCCATAATCCTTCATCTGCATCTCTTTGTTACAAGTTGTGACAGGCCTAGCATCCTGATTGGACAGTTCTTTCAGGCTTCAGGATCCTGGTTTGCAAGGAGTGCCTGTCTCAAGCTCCCCTGGTTTGGAGGCCCTCCCCCTGCTTCAGGGTCATCAGAAAGTGGGGGGAGGGGAGGGAAATGTCTGCTGGCCACTCTATTATTCCCTATGGAGACCGATTCCCATAGGGTATAATGGAGAATTGATCTGTGAGTATCTGGGGCTCTGGGGGAGGGGCTGTTTTTTTAAGGTAGAGTTACCAAATTTTCAGCATAGCATCCAGTGCCTCTCCTCAAAAGACTCTCCAAGTTTCAAAAAGATTGGACCAGGGTGTCCAATTCTATGAGCCCCAAAAGAAGGTGCCCCAATCCTTCATTATTTCCATTGGAGGGAAGGCATTTAACAGGTGTGCGGTCCCTTTAAATGTGATGGCCAGCGCTCCCTTTGGAGTTCAGTTATGCTTGTCATAACCTTGCTCCTGGCTCCACCCGCAAAGTCTCCTGACTCCACCCCCAAAGTCCCCAGATGTTTCTTGTATTGGACCTGGCCACCCTAATAAGGTAGCTTGATTTGGTGTACATGTGAGCGTGTGCAAGCTCACACTCACGTATCCACGGCTGCTTCCTGAACTAGAATTAGGATCTCTTTCCTTACTCACTGCAAAGAGTGCATCTATTTAAAGTGGCTACAGATGGCTGGTGGTTTTTTTACAAACACCCAAGCACCCAGTGCCTAAATAAACCCTTCCCATGGTCCTGCGATCAGCACAAAAGATACCGGGAGAGGAAAATAGTTCTGAGTCATGTCTAAAAAATGCGAACCTATCTTATTTTGTCCACTCCTAGGGGGAAACTGGCCCATCTCCAGCCCTCCAGGCTGCATAAAGTTACAACCGGGTAGATTTTTGTTTTCTCCCTCTCAGATTATGCTGTGAAAATTCAGGTCGGGAGTTTGCTTTTCTCACAGGTGCTGCGAATCCATTTAATGCAATTTATGAGACTGAATTAATTTCCACAACTAGGGCAATTAATCATACGGCCAGGTACCCTCACCCCGGTGCAAAGACACGTTCCAAGATTGTTGGAATACTTGCCTTCACCTCTCCGGATTAGGCCGGGGAGTCGAGAGTGGAAGAGTTTAACACAGATCCATACTTATAAATAATTTTCCCCGGGCATCAACAAGAAGGCGAGGGCAGCCCTGTGAATTGTATTTTCCCGAGGACTCTCGGCTGTAGAGCGAGGCACTAATTTGGCTTCCTTGTCTTCAGCTGGATTCGGCGGTATCTTCTGCCATCTACTGATATTGCAAAAAAAAACAGCAGATGCCAAGGTTTCTCATTCATTTGCCTGCAGAGATGGGTCAGTGATCCTTAGATTTGTGTAAAACATCAAAACAGCTTAAACATGCAGAAACCCATTTGTTTCCTCTTCTAGAGCTGGTACCTATTTCTTTCTTTCTTTCTTTCTTTCTTTCTTTTCTTTCTTTCTTTCTTTCTTTCTTCTCCCTCCCTCCCTTCCTCCCTTCCTTCCTTCCTTTCTCTTCCTTTCTTTTTTCTCCTTCCCTCCCTCCCTTCCTTCCTTTCTTTTTACTCCCTCCCTCCCTCCCTCCCTTCCTTCCTTCCTTCCTTCCTCCCTTCCTTCCTTCCTTCCTTCCTTCCTTCCTTCCTTCCTTCCTTCCTCCTCCCTCCCTCTGTCCCTCCCTTCCTTCCTTCCTTCCTTCCTTCCTTTCTTTCTTTCTTTCTTTCTTTCTTTCTTTCTTTCTTTCTTTCTTTTTTTCTTTCCTCCCTCCCTCCTCCCTCCCTCCTTCTTCTCTTCTCTTCTCTTCTCTTCTCTTCTCTTTCTAAGCTTTTGCAAGTCACATTCTCAAAGGGGGGTTGAGCAATGGAGCCCAGAAGCAAGTGTTGGGGGGGGGGGGTTTGGAGGGGAGTTGTTAAGAAAGAAAGAGCACAATAAAATTTAGAGGTTCCGGAGCTCTGCCCCTGTGAGGTCCTGCCCCAAATGAGGCTTGGGTCTAATGCCGTGCAGTCCACCTTCCGAAGCAGCTGTTTTCTCCGGGAGAAGGGGAATAAATATTTTAAATAAATAATGAATCAGTAATCTGGAAATCAGTTGTAATTCTGGAAGATCTCCAGTCCCCACCTGGAGTCTGGCAACCCTTGTTGATCACTTGGTTTATAAAGTCTGAGTCGGGTCATTTCCCACATTATAAAACTCCATCCATGAAGGAACCTAAAGGAGTTTGCTTTGAGCAGGGGTGGAATTCTAGCAGGAGCTCCTTTGCATATTAGGCCACACGCCCCTGATGTAGCCAATCCTCCAAGAGCTTACAAAAAAGAGCCTTGTCAGCTCCAGGAGGATTGGCTACATCAGGGGTGTGTGGCCTAACATGCAAAGGAGCTCCTGCTAGAAATCCACCCCTGGCTTTGAGTGATGAGATGTGTACGTTTCTCACTGTATACAGCCTCCAGTGCTACTGACACCAGTTCACGGAGTATATATATGCCGTATATATGTTCTTATGTTCATATGTTCTGATATACATGCAGTGGGGGTAGGGTGGCCAACCTCCAGCTGGCGCCTGGAGATCTCCCGGAACCTCCAGGCAACCAAGCTCAGTTCACCTGAAGAAAATGGCTGCTATGGAGGGTGGACTCTATGGAATTCTACTGAAGTCCCTCCCCTCCCAAACCCCAAACTCCATAGGCTCTACCCCCCCAGATCTCCAGGTAGTTCCCAACCCTGAGTTGGCAACCCGAAGTGCAGGGGTGATCTTCTCTGCAGGACGATTGGCTTTGGATTTGGGTGCAAATTCCCCCAGAGTAACGTCACCAGGGCTTTTATTTTTGTAGCAGGGACTCTTTTGCATACTAGGCCACACACACACAAACACCCCCGATGTAGCCAATCCGCCAAGAGCTTACAGTAGGCCCTGTAATAACAGTCCTGTAAGCTCTTGGAGGATTGGCTACGTAGGCTACAAAAGATGCCCTGGTCACAACTTGTGGTGTTGATACGATCAGGCCCTTTTTTGTAGCAGGAGCTCCTTTGCATATTAGGCTACACCCCCTGATGTAGCCAATCCTCCAAGAGCTTACAGGGCTCTTCTTCCAGGGCCTACCATAAACTCCAGGAGGATTGTCTACATCAGAGGGGTGTGGCTAGGGTTGCCAAGTCCAATTCAAGAAATATCTGGGGACTTTGGGGGTGGAGCCAGGAGACTTTGGGGATGGAGCCAGGAGGCATTGGGGCGGAGCCAGGAGCAAGGGTGTGACAAGCATAATTGAACTCCAGGGGAGTTCTGGCCATCACATTTAAAGGGACAGCACACCTTTTAGAATGCCTTCCTTCCATAGAAAATAATGAAGGATAAGGGCACCTTCTTTTGGGGCTCATAGAATTGGACCCCCTGGTCCAATCCTTTTGAAACTTGGGAGGTATTTTGGGGAGAGGCACTAGATGCTATACGGAAAATTTGGCACCTCTTCCTCAAAAAACAACCTTCCCAGAGCCCCTGACACCCGCGGATCAATTCCCCATCATTCCCTATGGGAATCGTTCCTGGAGGTACATAATGGCTGTGGGGGTGGAGCTTCCCCCGCCGGCCAGCTGGCTGGGGGAGGGGGGAAGCCTGAAAACCAGGGGATCCCCCGCTAGGACCTGGGGATTGAGAAGCCTAGGTGTGGCCTAATATGCAAAGGAGTTCCTGCGACAAAAGAAGCCCAGAACGTCACCTGTACAAAAACGTTGCCCTCGGTTCAATTGCTAAGAAAAAGATTCCAGAATAAAGCGTACCCACGAATGGCTGAAGTAGAAGAAGATTATTTATTTGTTTGTTTAGGTAAATTTATATTCTGCCCTTTCCCAGATGGGCTCAAGGCGGATTACATCCAAGTAAAACCAATCAAATACAATAAAACCAATACAATGAAATTAAAACAGCAACATAACACAGTACTGTATACTGAATTTATATCCCGCCTCATACTCTGAATCTCAGAGTCACAAAGCGGCTCACAATCCCCTTTACCTTCCCCCCTCCACAACAGACACCCTGTGAGGTGGGTGGGGCTGAGAGAGTTCTCCCAGAAGCTGCCCTTTCAAGGATAACTCTTATAGAGCTACGGCTGACCCAAGGCCATTCCAGCAGCTGCAAGTGGAGGAGTGGGGAATCAAACCCGATTCTCCCAGAGAAGAGTCCACATACTTAACCACTGCACCAAACTGAGCTTTTTTTGCGGTGTTGTTGATTTAATTTTTGCTCTGCGGAGAAATATCACTGGTTAGTAAAAATAAATAAATAAAGTCCTTTTCAGGCCGACATCTCTCGTCTTACTTTGCATAACGAGAAAGGGGGGGACATGGAAAGATCACACATAGCGATTTTTTTGCAATCAGCACTGGCACAGTGCATATTTATTAACATCCACGCTTCACCTCGGCAGGCTTTTGACCTGCTCTTTATCGGCCAAAGAACATTCTCCGTTGTACGAGATTACTCATATCCCATACATCCTGATGTTTCGTGCGAGCCAGGGGAAACTTTCTCCAAATGAAATGGCCTTTTTCCCCCTTTATCCTCCGCCCAAGTCATCCAGTAACACCATCTTCTTACACAACGCAGTCCTAGGCAGGTACAGGACTGATATTTTAAACCGGGGGTGTCGAACTCATTTATGAGGGCCAGATCTGACATAAATGAGACCTTGTTGGGCTGGGCCATGTCGGGCCAGGCCTTGTGTGTACCTATTTAAGATTAGGTAGCAGAGATACAAACTTTGTAAAGGACATAGACAAACACAAATATTTTTTTTAAAAAAAACTTAAAACGTGCTTGTAACATTAGCACTCATTGGTCTTAAAGGTGCTTTCTCTGTGTTTCTTCCCATGGGACTCAGGGAATTGGGCCAAGGAAGCTGTGGCTCTTTCCCCCAGGAGGAGCCTCAGGCAATAGAAGGAAGAGAGGCTTAACTCAGTAGCTCTGCTGTACGATTGAGAGAGCCTGGCAAATCAAGCTATTCCTCTCCACTTCCTCCTCAAGGGAGGAGCCTCAGCCAATGGAGAAAATAGAGGTTTTGCTCTGTCGCTCCTGTGCGATTGAGCATGCCTGGCAAAGCAAGCTGTGATGCAGAAGGAAGCGAGAGAGAGGGAGAAGGAAGCAGACGACAGCCAGTTGCTCGGGGGCCTAATAAGAGCCCTCTGGGGGCCTGATTTGGCCCCCGGGCCATATGTTTGACACCCGTGGGCTAGAGCATCTAGAAAAATGCTCTAGGACTCGCGGTAAACCTCTATGGTACCATAGAGTTTTATCACTAGTCCTAGAGCTTCCCTGGCGCGACATCCCCAGCACGTTGACGTCACTTCTGGGTGATATCACAGCATCACACGTGCTCCAAAAAGTCTGGGGACCCTGCTTTAAATCCATGTCCCTAGAGTTGCCTTCACACCTCTCTGCTCCTTCACAACGAGAAGTCAAACGTACTCCATGAAAGCAAAGGAAATGGCTTCACAGTTTCCAGGGCTGGACCATCTAAGGGGCAGGAGGGCCCACCTTCGGAAACTGGAAAGAATCCCAAACACTTTAATTCTCATTATACAGAAAGGTTGGTCGTTACCTTTCCCCTTCTTTTCAAACAAAGCAATCTTGTTGAAAAAGAACACCGGAAACAATGGATTTCTCATCTTGCCAGGAGGCAAATGTAAACAGGAGGAAGGAATTGATGGAGAACCAGTTGCTGGACCGAGGAGATGCCAAGCTTCACAACCGGGATGCAGTTTTGACTCCGGCGCTACTACTACATGAGAATGCACAAATGCAGTTGCCAGAGGCTTTAATCGAACCATGCCACCTCTTTATGGGTTTTTTTGCCATGTGCTTTCTATTTGAAGTTCTATGTGCAAGTTTGGTCAGTGCACCACTGACCTCTACATTACACTGTCTTGTTGCTTAAATTTATGGTGTCTCTTAGCGGAGGGACAGTGGCTCAGTGGTAGAGCATCTGCTTGGTAAGCAGAAAGTCCCAGGTTCAATCTCTGGCATCTCCGACGAAAAAGGGTGCAGGCAAAAAGGTATGAAAAACCTCAGCTTGAGACCCTGGAGAGCCACTAACGGTCTGAGTAAACAATACTGACTTTGATAGACCGAGGGTCTGATTCAGTAGAAGACAGCTTCATATGACTTTACACCTTTAAACTAACAGCATAGGGTTGCCAAGTCCAATTTAAGAAATATCTGGGGACTTTGGGGGTGGAGCCAGGAGACTTTGGGGGTGGAGCCAGGAGACACTGGGGCGGAGCCAAGATCAAGGCTGTGACAAGCATCATGAACTCCAAAGGGAGTTCTGGCCCTCACATTTAAAGGGACCACACACCTCTTCAAATGCCTTCCTTCCATAGGAAATAATGAAGGATAGGTCACCTTCTTTTGGGGCTCATAGAATTGGATCCCCTAGTCCAATCTTTTTGAAACTTGGGGGGTATTTTGGGGAGAGGCACTAGATGCTATACTGAATATTTGGTGCCTCTACCTCAAAAAACAGCCCCCCCCCAGAGCCCCAGATACCCGCGGATGAATTCTCCATTATTTCCTATGGGAATACATCTCCATAGGGAATAATAAAGTTCCCAGCAGACATTCCCCTCCCCTCCCCCCCGTTTTCTGATGACCCTGAAGTGGGGGGAGGGCCTCCAAACCAGGGGATCCCCTGCCCCCACCTGGGGATTGGCAACCCTACAGTGGGAGGAGAGGGCCCAGACCCCCCTCGGGCGAACCCTACCCCCCCGGGCAGGGCGAGGAGGGGATACCTTGCTCGCTGGGGATGTCATAGTCTTCCTCCAAGATGAGCTGGTCCCCGATCCAGATGGCGGCGGCGGCAGGACCAGCCATGGCAGCAGCCCGCCCACCAGCGACTCCCCCCTCACCCCAAGTGGACCCAGGGGGCAGGCAAGGAGCCACCCCCACCCACCCTCCCTGGGAGCTGCGCTCCCACCCCCCAGGAGGCCAAGCCAGCAGCTGCCGGGTGGCGGGCGAGCGAGCCTCTGCTTGGCGTTGCCCCGGAGACCGAGCAGGAAGGGGAGGCACTTCCGCGCCCAGCCTGGAGCAGCCCTCTCGCTTTTCCTCCCCCCCCTCCTCCCAGGAGGCCGCGCCAGAAGGTGGCGGGCGGGCAGCTAAGGCATCTGACTTCGGTTGCCCAAGTAGGAAGAGGAGGAGGCACTTCCCAGCGCAGCCTAGAGAGGCACACACTCTCTGCCACCACCACCCCCCGCCATGCTCCTGGCCCGCCCCCCCCCCCCACTCCACCTCAGAGGCGGAGTGGGCGATGCCGCTGCGCCGCCGCCCCCTCCCCACCCCATCCCAGAAGCGGAGAAGGGGCAGTTCGCCGCGCTCCTTCGCGCCGTTTCTTCCCCCGCTTCTGTTTTTGGGGGGAGCAGGGGAAGAGGCTGGAAAACCTGGGGTCCCCCGCTAGAGCGGGAGGATTGGGACCCCTATAACAGCAGGATGCTGGACTAGGTGGACACTGGTCTGATCCAGCTGGGCTGTTCTTATGTTCTTTGGAAGGCCTCGGCCTCTCTGCCCTGTTGTTGGCCCTCCAGAGGAACTGGTTGTCCACTGTGTGAGACAGGATACTGGACTAGATGGGCCACTGGTCTGATCCAACAGGGCTCTTTTGATGTTCTGAGGAAGGCCTTGGTCTCTATGCCCTGTTGTTGGCCCTCCAAATGAATTGGTTGGCCACTGTGTGGGACAGGATGCTGGACTAGATGGACCACTGGTCTGATCCTGCAGGGCTCTTCTGATGTTCTTAGGAAGGCCTCAGCCTCTATGCCCTGTTGTTGGCCCTCTGGAGGAACTGGTTGTCCATCATGTGAGGCAGGATGCTGGACTAGATGGACCACTAGTAAGACCCAGCAGGGCTCTTCTTCTGTTCTTAGGAAGGCCTTGACCTCTCTGTGAGACAGGATGCTGGACTAGATGGACCACTGGTCTGATCCAGCAAGGCTCTTCTGATGTTCTTAGGAAGGCCTCAGCCTGTCTGCCCAGTTGTTGACACTCTAGTGGAGCTGCTTGGCCAGTGTGTGAGGCAGGATGCTGGCTAGATGGTCCCTCACTGGAGTGATGGACCACTGGCCTGACCCAGCAAGGCTCTTCTGATGTTCTTAGGAAGGCCTTGGCCTCTCTGCCCTGTTGTTGGCCCTTCAGAGGAACTGGTTGGCCTCTGTGTGAGGCAGGATGCTGGACCAGATGGACCACTGGGCTGATCCAGCAGGGCACTCCTGATGTTCTTAAGAAGGCCTTGGCCTCTCTGCCCTGTTGTCTGCCCTCCAGAGGAACCAGTTGGCCACTGTGTGAGGCAGGATGCTGGACTAGATGGACCCTCACTGTTCTGACCCAACAGGGCTCTTCTGATGTTCTTCTCAGGGGAAGGCCTTGGCCTCTGTGCCCTGTTGTCTGCCCTCCAGAGGAACCGGTTGGCCACTGTGTGAGGCAGATGGACCAGATGGACCACTGGGCTGATCCAGCAGGGCTCTTCTTCTGCTCTTGTGCCGTCTCTCCAGACCTACTTCCACAGAGACTCACGTGGTGCGTTGAGGTTCTCCACACGTTCTCAGGTCACGGAGGGAGATGGCCAGGGACCAAGAAGCTCTCTTGCCAAGAACGGCAAGGCCTGGAATCTTCCAAGGCAGCGCTCCTCTTTGACCTCTGCCCCCCCCTGCTCTCTCCAAACACACACATACGCAGCTCTCCGATCGGATGGTGGCATTGTTTCAGAACTTGAACCGAGGCCAAGATTTGGCCTTCGCTTTCCAACCGCTCAGGAAACATTCTGTTCTCACACTCTAATGGCTCTCCTCTAATGAGCACACGAAAATAACAAGGGGGTTCGACGAAAAGCAATTGTATTTGGGGCTGGGTGGGGGAGGGAAGGGAGGGGGGAGAAAGAAATTATTTAAAAGCCAAGGCCTCTGTTTTCCACTCCGGCCAGAAAATGACAGGGGTTTAAAAGCTCGCCTTTCGAAAAGAGCAAATGCAACGGTTTAGTTCTTCGGGGAAAGGATTTGTTTTAATTGTGCGGTTGTGGTGAAAACACAGAACGCCGGAGATGGGGTGAATAAATCCAGGGAAATAGCCCTATGGCTTGCAGAAAAAAAAGTGGGGAGAAAAGATTTGTCCCTATACAGGAGTAGGATAGGGCTTGCTCAAGTTTGTCTGCAGCTGGGGTAGGGTTACCAATCCCCAGGTGGGGGCAGGGGATCCCCTGGTTTGGATGCCCTCCCTCCCCTTCAGGGTTATCAGAAAGCAACGGGAGGGGAGGGAAATGTCTGCTGGGCACTCCATTATTCCCTATGGAGACCAATTCCCATTAGGTATAATGGAGAATTGATCTGTGGGCATCTGGGGCTCTGGGGGGGGGCTGTTTTTTTAGATAGAGACACCAATTTTCAGCATTGCATCTGGTGCCTCTCCTCGAAACACCCGCCAAATTTCAAAAAGTTTGGACCAGGGGATCCAATTCTTTGATACCCAAAAGAAGGTGCCCCAATCCTTCATTATTTCCAATGGAGGGAAAGCATTTAAAAGGCCCATGGTCCCTTTAAATGTGATGGCCAGAACAGCCTTTGGAGTTCAATTGTCACACCCACTTTGAAGACTCTCCTCCCACTTCTGGGTCATTAGAAAGCGGGAGGAGGGGAGGGAGATGTCTACTGGGCACTCTGTTATTCCCTATGGAAACCAATTCACAAAGGGAATAGAAGGAGAATTGATCCATAGGTATCTGGGATTCTGCGGGGGGGGGGCTGTTTTTTTAGGTAAAGGTACCAAATTTGCTGCACGGCATCCAGTGCAGCAAGAAGAAGAAGAAGTTTCAAAAGATGGGACTAGAAGGTCCATTTCTATGAGCCCCAAAAGAAGGTGCCCCAGCCTTCATTATTTCCAGTGGAGGGAAGGCATTTAAAAGCTGTGCAGTCCCTTTAAATGCGATGGCCAGAATCCCCTTTGGAGTTCAAGTGTGCTTGCTACAACCTTGCTCCTGGCTCCACCCCCAAAGTCTCCTGGCTCCACCTCAAAGTCTCCTGGCCCCACCCCCAATGTCTCCTGGCCCCACCCCAAAGTCTCCCAGCTCCACCCCCAAAGTCCCCAGATATTTCTTGAATCGGACTTGGCAACCCTGATGGCAAACTATGTAACAACAGCAACCCTCCAGGTTTATAATCAGGGCCTTTTTTGAGCAGGGAGAGTGTTCCGTCCGGCTTGGTGTCAGGGGGTGTGGCCTAATATGTAAATGAGTTTCTACCCCAAAAGCCCTGGGCAGAACAATGGTGACATCAGGGGGTGTGGCATAATATGCAAATGAGTTCATGCTGGGTTTTTCTACAAGAAAACCCCACACCTGTTTGTAATCATAAGAACCCTTCAAACCGGCCTAGAGAACAATTTCCACTTGGCCCCAAAGTGGAAATCAGCATTTCCCTGGACATATCAGAAAGGGCCACAAGACTCAAACTTAGTTCTGTTGCTTCACACCAACACAACACCTGAATCTATCTCTAGTGTTGCCAATCCCCAGGTGGGGGCAGGAGATCCCCCGGTTTGGAGGCCCTCCCCCCACTTGAGGGTCATTAGAAAATAGAGGGGGGGGAGGGAAATGTCTGCTGGGAACTCTATTATTCCCTATGGAGACTTACTCTCATAGGGTATAATGGAGAATTGATCCATGGGTATTTGGGCTCGGGGGGGCTGGTTTTTAGATAGAGACATCAAATTTTCAGCACTGCATCTGGTGCCTCTCCCCAAAAGACCCTCCAAGTTTCAAAAGGATTGGGCCAGGGGGTCCTATTCTGTGAGCCCCAAAAGAAGGTGCCCCTATCCTTCATTGTTCCAAATGAAGGGAAGGCATTGAAAAGGCAGGCAAGTCCCTTTAAATGTGATGGCCAGAACTCCCTTTGAGTTCAATTATGCTTGCTACAAACCTTGCTCCTGGCTCCACCCCCAATGTCTCCTGGCTCCATCCCCAAAGTCTCCTGGCTCCACCCCCAAAGTCCCCAGATATGTCTTGAATTGGACTTGCCAACCCTATCTATCTCTCACACACAGATAGCCAAGGAGGCCGATTTTAACCCTCTGGTTGCTTAAGAGGGCTTTGGGGCAGCGGGAGGGGGGGAGAATTGGTTCAGAAGAAGAAGACTGCAGATTTATACCCCACCCTTCTCTCTGAATCAGAGACTCAGAGCGGTTTACAATCTCCTTTCTCTTCTTCCCCCACAACAGACACCCGGTGAGGTGGGTGGGGCTGAGAGATCTCTCCCAGAAGCTGCCCTTTCAAGGACAACTCTGCAAGAACTATGGCTGACACAAGGCCCTTCCAGCAGCTGCAAGTGGGGAACTGGGGAATCGAACCCGGTCCTCCCGGATAAGAGTCCGCGCACTTCACCACAACACCAAACTGGCTCTCAAACAGACTGCCAGTTAAACGTTTTCTCAAAACCTTCCTTCTCGAACCTTGACTGCAAGGTTCGAGAAGGAAGGTTTTGAGAAAACGTTTAACTGCAATAACCAAAACACTGACATTAAATAGAAGAACATTGTGACCCATTATCAGGGTCACTATGTATTCCCACAGTTGGTGGTGGGGAGAAGTCTCTGGGCCTTTCAGAGCATTGTTTAGTTCACACAGTAATTGAACATTTGTTACTAATTTTTCGTGCAGGGTCCTCCAGCAAGCATTTCTGCTGAGGGAATATTTCGAGAATTCGTGCGTTTGCTTTCCGCTTAAAGTCACCTAAGGCAGTATTTTAACACTGGAAATGTGTTATTCTTTTCTCAGGAAATGCATGCATTACTATCGCAATTACTATATGGAATTACTATATTACTATATAGAAAGCGTACATGAGTTGTCCTGGGCACCTATTGGCTGGTACCTGTGCCATCATTGATGATGTTACTAATTTGATTGATGATGTTACGAACATTGATGATGTTACTAACATTTGTTACTAATTTTTCATGCAGGGTCCAGCTATCTTTCCTCCAGCAAGCATTTCTGTTGAGGGAATATTTCGAGAATTCGCGAGTTTGCTTTCTGCTGAAAGTCACCTAAGGCAGTATTTTAACACTGGAAATGTGTTATTCTTTTCTCAGGAAATGCATGCATTACTATCGCAATTACTATATGGAAAGCGTGCATGGGTTGTCCTGGGCACCTATTGGCTAGTACCTGTGCCATCATTGATGATGTGCTTTTTAATCATTCCTCCAATCCATGCTCGCATTATTTTTGTGCTAGGTGGGTTTTTTGAAGTTAATGAAAGTGCTGGTTTGAACAAAGTTGTTACTCGAGGCATAGGGCTGCCAAGTCCAATTCAAGAAATATCTGGGGACTTTGGGGGTGGAGCCAGGAGACACGGGGGTGGAGCAAGGTTGTGGCAAGCATAATTGAACTCCAAAGGGAGTGCTGGCCATAACATTGCCTTTTAAATGCTTTCCCTCCATTAGAAATAATGAAGGATAGGGGCACCTTCTCTGGGGGCTCATAGAATTGGACCCCCTGATCCAATCCTTTTGAAACATGGAGGGTGTTTTGAAAAGAGGCATTGCATGCTATGCTGAAAATGTGGTGGCTCTACCTCAAAAAACAGCCCCCTCAGAGCCCCAGATACCTGCAGATCAATTCTCCATTATACCCTATGGGAATCAGTTTCCACAGGGAATAATGGGGTGCCCATTCAAACTTAGAGGCAGGGGCTGAGCAGCAAATTAGCATGCAACATGATGAAGATGTTTAAGATATGTAAAGACAAACCAGGAATAATAAGCTAAGTTTGTTTGGATTTAACTAAGGAAAGGGGGGGGGGGGCAACAGTGAAACAATAAATATGTCAAAATAGGAGATAAATGTGTAAAAATATCTTTCCTCATTGTAGGAAGTTAAGAGTTTAACGGAGAGTTTCACTGAGTGCCGCTTTGGGCACGGCACAGCCCTATGTTGCCCGGTCTTGAAAGCTAAGAAGGGGTTCGTACTTGGTTGGGAGACCACCAAGGAAGGCTCTACAGAGGAAAGCAATGGCCAACCCCCTCCGCTTCTCACTTGCCTTGAAAGCCCCACGCTGGGACCACTAGAAGTCAGTTGTGACCAGTGATCCCTCTAAGCTGAGTTAGCGTGAGCCAGCTCAGATTTTCAGCCTCCGGCTCACACATCTTTTGCCTTAGCTCAGGAAGGATGACCCCAGAGCACAATAGCATATGCAGGAGCTCACAATTTTAATGCCAGTAGCTCCCAAAGTAGAATTTTTGCTTGCAAGATTCTGCAGCTTAGAGAGGACATTGGTTGTGACAAGGGCTTTTTTTTGGGGGGGGGGGGGTAGAAAAAGTCCAACCGGAACTCATTTGCATGTTAAGCTACCCCCCCCCCCCCCGCCACCAAAGCAGCCAGACTTGTGTTCCTGTGTGCTCCTGCTCAAACAAGCCCGGATTGTGACTCTAGGGTACTAACATACATAGCAGTGTATGTCTCATGTAGTTTTCCTCTCCAGTGCTGGAGAGATCACATTTACCCATATTTTGGAGTATCTCCCCTACCATAAGATTAACCTTCCATCAATTCATGGTGCTGGAACAAGCAAAGTATAACACTAAGCCAGGGGTGTCAAAGTCATTTGTTATGAGGGCCAAATCTGATATAAATGAGACCTTGTTGGGCCGGGCCATGGGCGTCATAAAATGTAATGCCAGGTAGAGGAGATGTAAACTTTATAAAGGACACAGACAAACACAATTAAAGATTTTTCTTAAAATATGCTTAAAAGATTAGCACTCTTGCAATATTTTGTTTCTGAAAACTGTCTCTTGCTCCAAATCATTGCACCAAAATCGGGAGACAATGTCCGTGCTGTTCAGGTGTTGTTCAGGTAGGTGTGTGTCCGTTGACATTCATTGCAGAAATCTCACGCTCAATGCTTTGAGCCGAAGACCACGGGGAAAACATGAAATGGCTGGGCATTTGTATGCAAGTTGCTTTGTGTGCTGGCCAGCTAATGGCGAAAACAGAGGCTTTGCTCTACAGCTCCTGTGCGAGTGAGCAAGCTTGGCAAAACAAGCTGTGATGCAGAAGGAAGCAAGAGAGAGAGAGAGAAGGAAGCAGATGACAGTGAGGTGTTCATGGGTCTGATAAAGAGCTCTCTGATCCGGCCATTGGGCCGCATGTTTTACACCCTTGCACAAAGCATTTGGAGACTTTTAGACCATTTAGAAATGTGTGCATGAAAATATGCATATTTTTTTACCACAGCTGCTCTGTTTCAGTCATTGAGCAATTCTTCTAAAGGCCAGAATAAGACAAGATTTAATGAAAACTTAAAATAGTTTATTGGGCATAGGCTTTCTCGTTGCTCGACATTAGGACTGCGACAAACGCTTCCCCTGTTTTGAACTTTCCAGGGGAAAGAACTATTTTCCTGAAAACAACCTTTGTGAGAACATCTATTTCCCCGTCCCTCATGGCTGCTTCTGGCTCTCCATCTGCTGCTTATCCAGGCTGCCATTTTGTCTCCATAGTGTAGCATCAGCATCTTCCTCTGTAATTAGCCACACGGGCAATCCCACTGAATTAAGGTTAAGTCAATGAAATAGATGATGTCCCAACCCCAGATGGGTGAGAGCTCTAAGAAAGTGGGGTTTATAAGGCAGACTAAGAAGGGAAACAAAGAAAGAAGAGCATAGCCCATCCAAAGTAGGGTTGCCAAGACCCACGCAGTCTCCAGTGACAGCATGGCGCTGGCCGCTCTAGGAGCCTTGCAAAGCAAGCTGTGATGCCAAAGGAAGCAAGAGAGAGGGAGAAGAAAACAGACGACAGCCAGTTGCTCGGGGGCCTGATATGGCCCCCAGGCCATATGTTTGACACCCTTGGGCTAGAGCATCTAGAAAAACCATAGAGTTTTTGCAGCTGGCAATGTGAGCCAGCAGGTGGGAACCCCCAGGGCGGGCAAATCCCTGCCCAGCCCAGGAACTTCGGAGAAAACGCACAAGCTCTGCGTTTGTCAGCTTCTGATAACAAAAATGCCTCAGTTTATTGTGTTCAGTAATATTCCTCCAAAAATACGTATGGAAGGGTATATCATCTCAATCTTCCACCAAAATAGTGATTGCCAATCAATTATTAAGAAGCAAGGAACCAAGAGTGCGACAGGATTAACCAGTTTAACTTCCTGTTTCGCTTAATTGCTTTATCCAAGCATCAGCTTGCTCAGTTATGCCCAGGAACTTGGGATCCCTAATCCAAAGTAATATATAAGACAGGCTGTCCCCAGGGCGGTAGCTGTGGGTGTCATGGCACCTACAGACACTTTTCCTGGTGTCCACCAAGTCATCTGAGATGGTTAGTGAGGCCAGATGGGGCTTTATCCCAGTAAGGCTTCTCATTGTCCCACAGGTGATTGGATTGGCCAGGCAGACTTTTAAAAACAATGCTTCCCTGGGGCAGCCATTTTGCGGTTGGCTCGGCCCCCTGAAGCAGCCATTTGGTGGTAGGGTTGCCCGGTCAGACTGACAGGGAGTTGCTTTCAGCAAGTGGGGGGGGGGGGTGACATGCAACATTGGGACCACACACCTTTCCTCCAGGGGAGCTGATCTCCGCCAGCCGGAGATCAGTTGTAAAAGCGGGAGATCTCCAGGCCCCACTCGGAGGCTGGCAACCGACCTCCACATGCAGCCACCTTGGGCCAGGCACAGCTCTCTCAGCCCTACCTGCCTCACGGGATGTCTGTTTTGGGGAGAAGAAGGAAAGGAGATTGTAAGCCGCTCTGAGACTTCAAGTGAAGGGCAAGCTATAAATCCAACTCTTCTTCTTCTTCTTTTCTTCTTCTTCTTTTCTTCTTCTTCTCCTCTTCCTCCTTCTTCTCCTTCTCCTGGAGAGCCAGTTTGGTGTAGTGGTTAAGTGTGAGGACTCTTATCTGGGAGAACCGGGTTTGATTCCCCACTCTTCCACTTGCACCTGCTGGAATGGCCTTGGGTCAGCCATAGCTCTGGCAGAGGTTGTCCTTGAAAGGGCAGCTGCTGGGAGAGCCCTCTCCAGCCCCACCCACCTCACAGGGTATCTGTTGTGGGAAAGGAAGATAAAGGAGATTGTGAGCCGCTCTGAGACTCTTTGGAGTGGAGGGCGGGGTATAAATCCAATATCGTCTTCTTCCTCCTCCTCCTTCCTGTTCCCAAGACAAGTCAATTTAGGTGGTTAATTCCAGGGGAAGCAGGTGCAGAAGATATACCATTTCCTAAGACTACAGTCTTCCCTTCAGTCACTAACAGATCCAGCCCTTGGAAGGAAAGGCATTCTATCCCTGGAAAGAATTAATTGAGTTGTTCTTTACCGAGGAAGCAAAACTCATCTGTCAAGTTCTCCACAGGGGAACTCCCCAAAGACACCGCTTTTTGCCGTCTCTGTGCCCCTGGCACCGAAATTCCTACTCAGCGCCAGGTTCCAAGCGGAGAAATCTGACAAAACAAGTCAAACCACTTTAGGTATGTTCTACATTATAAAGGTTCTACATTATAAAGCTATGAGAGCCAGTTTGGTGTTGTGGTTAAGTGTGTGGACTCTTATCTTGGTAGAAAGCATTATCAAGGACAGAATGAGTGGGCACATTGATGAATACAGGTTATTGAGGAAGACTCAGCATGGGTTCTGTAAGGGAAGATCTTGCCTCACTAACCTATTACATTTCTTTGAGGGGGTGAACAAACATGTGGACAAAGGAGACCCGATAGATGTTGTTTACCTTGACTTCCAGAAAGCTTTTGATAAAGTTCCTCATCAAAGGCTCCTTGGAAAGCTCCAGAGTCATGGAGTAAAAGGACAGGTCCTCTTGTGGATCAAAAACTGGCTGAGTAATAGGAAGCAGAGAGTGAGTATAAATGGGCAGACTTTACAGTGGAGGACGGTAAGCAGTGGGGTGCCGCAGGGCTCGGTACTGGGTCCCATGCTCTTTAACTTGTTCATAAATGATTTAGAGTTGGGAGTGAGCAGTGAAGTGGCCAAGTTTGCGGATAACACTAAAGTGTTCAGGGTGGTGAGAACCAGAGAGGATTGTGAGGAACTCCAAAGGGATCTGTTGAGGCTGGGTGAGTGGGCGTCAACGTGGCAGATGCGGTTCAATGTGGCCAAGTGCAAAGTAATGCACATTGGGGCCAAGAATCCCAGCTACAAATACAAGTTGATGGGGTGTGAACTGGCAGAGACTGACCAAGAAAGAGATTTGGGGTCGTGGTAGATAACTCACTGAAAATGTCAAGACAGTGTGCGTTTGCAATAAAAAAGGCCAATGCTATGCTGGGAATTATTAGGAAGGGAATTGAAAACAAATCAGCCAGTATCATAATGCCCCTGTATAAATCGATGGTGCGGTCTCATTTGGAGTACTGTGTGCAGTTCTGGTCGCCGCACCTCAAAAAGGATATAATAGCATTGGAGAAAGTCCAGAAAAGGGCAACTAGAATGATTAAAGGGCTGGAACACTTTCCCTATGAAGAAAGGTTGAAACATTTGGGACTCTTTACCTTGGAGAAACGTCAACTGTGAGTTGACATGATAGAGGTTTACAAGATAATGCATGGGATGGAGAAAGTAGAGAAAGAGGTACTTTTCTCCCTTTCTCACAATACAAGAACTCATGGGCATTCGATGAAATTGCTGAGCAGACAGGTTAAAACGGATAAAAGGAAGTACTTCTTCACCCAAAGGGTGATTAACATGTGGAATTCACTGCCACAGGAGGTGGTAGCGGCCACAAGCATGGCCACCTTCAAGAGGGGTTTATATAAAAATATGGAGAAGAGGTCCATCAGTGGCTATTAGCCACAGTGTGTGTGTGTGTGTATATATAAATTTTTTGGCCACTGTGTGACACAGAGTGTTGGACTGGATGGGCCATTGGCCTGATCCAACATGGCTTCTCTTATGTTCTTATGTGACACAGAGTGTTGGACTGGATGGGCCATTGGCCTGATCCAACACAGCTTCTCTTATGTTCTTATGTGACACAGAGTGTTGGAGTAGATGGGCCATTGGCCTGATCCAATATGGCTTCTCTTATGTTCTTATGTGCCACAGAGTGTTGGACTGGATGGGTCATTGGCCTGATCCAACAGGGCTTCTCTTATATTCTTATGTGACGCAGAGTGTTGGACTGGCTGGGCCATTGGCCTGATCCAACATGGCTTCCCTTATGTTCTTATGTGACACAAAGTGTTGGACTGGATGGGCCATTGGCCTGATCCAACAGGGCTTCTCTTATATTCTTATGTGACACAGAGTGTTGGACTGGCTGGGCCATTGGCCTGATCCAACATGGCTTCCCTTATGTTCTTATGTGACACAGAGTGTTGGACTGGAGGGGCCACTGGCCTGATCCAACAGGGCTTCTCTTATGTTCTTATGTGATGCAGAGTGTTGGACTGGATGAGCCATTGGCCTGATCCAACATGACTTCTCTTATGTTCTTATGTGACACAGAGTGTTGGACTGGATGGGCCACTGGCCTGATCTAACATGGCTTCTCTTATGTTTTTTTGTGACACAGAGTGTTGGACTGGATGGGCCATTGGCCTGATCCAAATTGGCTTCTCTTATGTTCTTATGTGACACAGAGTGTTGGACTGGATGGGCCATTGGCCTGATCCAACAGGGCTTCTCTTATGTTCTTATGAAACGAAGAGATGTGTGACTGCAAATTTTAGATAAAGGACTGGATCCAATGGGGCGGATTCACAAATAGATTTTGGTTGGCGAAGCACGACTGTCTCATCTCTCGCTTCCTGCAGCAGCGGCCACCCCTAATCCCTCCCAGGCTTGCCAATCTCCAGGTTGGAACTGGAGATCTCCTGGAATTGCAACTGATCTCCGGAGAACAGAGATCAGTTCCTTTGGAGAGAAAATGGCGGCTTTGGGATTTGATGGGATTATACCACGCAGAGGTCCTTCCCCATCGCAAACCCCGCCTTCTCCAGGCTCCACCCCCAAACCTCCAGGAATGTCCCAATCCAAAGGTGGCAAACCTTGGCTCTCTTCAAGAGTTCTTCCTGGGGTCTGCTGGCAGAGCCGGTGCTGGGCGTTCTGGTGCCCTAGGCGAATCACCCACTAGCGCCCGCTCCTCCTTATTAAAAAATATAGGGGAAATAAAGAATTCCAAACATGAGAATTTTCATATTTTTAATTTCCTGAGTTTTAATTTTAATTTTTTTTTAAAAAAAATGTGATAAGTTCTTTAAAAAATTGTGAGAATAAGTGCTTGCCAGCCATGCCGGGAAGGAGGGTGACGGGATAGGATGAGGTGGGAGGCCAAGACACACATCGGGGAGAGGGGGGTGGCTTGGCTTTGTTGAGGGCAGCTTGGTGATGGGAGAGGACAAGGGGACAGGGGTCAGGAGCCGGAGTCATGCATTGGGACCCAGTGGTGCCCCCTAGAAGAAGAAGATATTGGATTTATATCCTGCCCTCCACTCCGAAGAGTCTCAGAGCGGCTCACAATCTCCTTTCCCTTCCTCCCCCACAACAGACACCCTGTGAGGTAGATGAAGATGTTGGATTTATATCCCTCCCTCCACTCCGAAGAGTCTCAGAGCGGCTCACAATCTCCTTTCCCTTCCTCCCCCACAACAGACACCCTGTGAGGTAGATGAAGATATTGGATTTATATCCCGCCCTCCACTCCGAAGAGTCTCAGAGCGGCTCACAATCTCCTTTACCTTCCTCCCCCACAACAGACACCCTTTGAGGTAGATGAAGATACTGGATTTATATCCCACCCTCCACTCCGAAGAGTCTTAGAGCGGCTCACAATCTCCTTTACCTTCCTCCCCCACAACAGACACCCTGTGAGGTGGGTGGGGCTGAGAGGGCTCTCACACCAGTTGCCCTTTCAAGGACAACCTCTGCCAGAGCTATGGCTGACCCAAGGCCATTCCAGCAGGTGCAAGTGGAGGAGTGGGGAATCAAACCCAGTTCTCCCAGATAAGAGTCTGCACACTTAACCACTACACCAAACTGGCTCTTTCAAGGACAACTCCTGCCAGAGCTATGGCTGACCCAAGGCCATGCCAGCAGGTGCAAGTGGAGGAGTGGGGAATCAAACCCAGTTCTCCCAGTTAAGAGTCCGTGCACTTAACCACTACACCAAACTGGCTCTTTCAAGGACAACCTCTGCCAGAGCTATGGCTGACCCAAGGCCATGCTAGCAGGTGCAAGTGGAGGAGTGGGGAATCAAACTCAGTTCTCCCAGATAAGAGAGCTCTGGCTGACCCAAGGCCATTCCAGCAGGTGCAAGTGGAGGAGTGGGGAATCAAACCCAGTTCTCCCAGATAAGAGTCCTCCCCCACAACAGACACCCTGTGAGGTGGGTGGGGCTGGAGAGGGCTCTCACAGCAGCTGCCCTTTCAAGGATAACCTTTGCCAGAGCTCTGGCTGACCCAAGGCCATTCCAGCAGGTGCAAGTGGAGGAGTGGGGAAGGAAGGAAGGAAGGAAGGAAGGAAGGAAGGAAGGAAGGAAGGAAGGAAGGAAGGAAGGAAGGAAGGAAGGAAGGAAGGAAGGAAGGAAGGAAGGAAGGAAGGAAGGAGAATAGATGAGGGGGAGAGGTAGAAAGAAAGCAACTTCAGATGCATTCTCCAAGCCTCTGGCTGGTTTGGCTTGGAGAAATGATTTATAGAAAGAAATGCCTTTTCCAAGCTGGCTGACAGGGCAGGGGGGGTTTCAAGAGCCACACAATATGTGTGAAAGAGCCACAGTTTGGCCAACCCTGCTGTAGATGCATTTCAGTTAGAATCTGTGGTCAACCATAGAATTTGCCCTCTAAAGCTACTATTTCCTCCAGAGAAACTGGTCTCTGTTGTCTGAAGATCCATTGTAATTCTGGGAGATCTCCAGGCCCCGCCTGAAGGTTGGTCAACCTAGGAAGGAGACAGGGGGCTCTTTGCCAAGTTAGACCTCCTCATCTTCCAGAAGGCATTTGGAAGGTCGGCTTCACAGCAGCCAAAGTAAACACAAAGGAAACCCGGGAATTCAGACTCCGAATGACAAATTTGGAGTCCACCAGTGCGCTGACATGAGCGGCATATAGAAAGCAATCAACAGGAAGACCTGCACGGAGCAGATAATTAGCCAAAGGGCCCTCTTGCAACTAGGGTAGCCAAGTGCAATTCGAGAAATATCTGGGGAACTTTGGAGCTGGAGTCAGGAGACTTTGAAGGTGGAGTCAGGAGACTTTGGGGTGGAGTCAGGAGACTTTGGGGGTGGAGCCAGGAGCAGGGCTGTGGCAAGCGTCATTGAACTCCAAAGGGAGTTCCGGCCATCGCATTTAAAGGAACCGCACACCTTTTCAATGCCTTCCTTCCATAGGAAATAATGAAGGCCAGGGGCACCTACTTTGGGGGCTCATAGAATTGGACCCCCTGGTGCAACCTTTTTGAAACTTGGGGGGTGCTTTGGGAAGAGGCACTGGATGCCATGCTGAAAATCTGGTGCCTCTCCTTGGAAAAAAAAAACACCGCCACCCAAAGCACCAGATACCCGCAGATAAGACCCACCTCTTCAAAGTAGCCTTGAAGACCCACCTGTAAGACCCACCTCTTCAAAGTAGCCTTCAACCAATGACAAACCGGGAAGTGCCATTGAAAATGCTTTTAATTACTGAATTCTGCTGAAGACCTAACGCTTAGTACCATGTTGATATTGCTATTGTTAATTTTAATAATTGTAAACTGTTTTAACTGTGATTTTATAAGTAAACTGATGTATAATGTATTTTATGTTGTGAGCCGCCCTGAGCCTGCCCCAGCGGGGAGGGCAGGATAGAAATAAAAAGTTATTATTATAGATCAATTCTCCATTATTTCCTATGGGAATAAGTCTCCATAGAGAATAATGGAGTGCCCAGCAGACATTTCCCTCCCCTCCCCCCGCTTTCTGATGACTCCGAAGTGGGGGGAGGGCCTCCAAACTGGGGATTCCCCTGCCCCCACCTGGGAATTGGCAACTCTAATTGCATTCAGGACTGGGAACAGAGTTTCTTAAAAGGGGATTGAATCAGTCCGTGGGAAATGCATCTGTCCGAGGTCTACCAATGCAGAGCCCGTGTAGGGACACCAGTTCCAGGTGGGGGGTCCCCTGCTTTTGTGGGTTCTTCCCTGCCACCAACCAGCTGTTGGGGAGGAACTGGGGAAAGTTTCCACCGCTTGTTCCCTTCATTTCACTTCAAATATAGCAAAAAGACGTTTACGATGCACCTACGAGATCCAGTTCTATATTCAGTGCCGGATTAAACCCTGTGGAGGCCTCTAGGCCACCGAAATCTCAGGGGGCCCCTTGGAAACTGTCTCAGAGTCTGAGCACCCGCCTTGCCCCCCCATGGCCCCCGCCGCAGCCTGCAGGCACCTTCTTAAAAGTCCCGTTGACAAAGCTGCAGGCGAGAGGCAGAGAGAGGCAAACTTGGTGACAACGCCAGCAGCAGCTGCACCAGGCAAGTCAGGCAAAGAGCAGCTCAGCTGCTGGCTGCGAGTGCAGGCTGGGAGGGCTGCATGCAGGGGGGAAACCAGGGGGGAAAGCTGGCCTGGGGCCCCTAAAGGCATGGGGGCCCATCGGCAAGAGCCTACTTGACCTAATTGTAAATCCGGCTCTGTCTGTATCACTGGATTCTCACAGCCATTTGAGTGAGAGTCAGGGAGCCAGTACGGCGTAGTGGCTAAGAGTGTCGGGCTAATATCTGGAAGACCCAGGTTCAAATCCCGACACCGCTCGCTCGGTGACCTTGGGCCCGCCACAATCTCCCAGTCTAGCCTACCTCACTGGGTCGTTGTGAGGATCCAATGGGCGAGAGGAGAGTGATGTAAGCTGCCTTGGATCACCGCTGCGTCCATCAGTCTCCAGCTGGTTAGCCAAAGTTTGGGACATTCTCAGGGCTTTGTTTATAGCAGGAGCTCCTTTGCATATTAGGCTACACCCCCCTGATGTGGCCTATCCTCCAAGAGCTTACAGGAGGCCCTGTAAGAAGAGCCCTGTAAGCTCTTGGAGGATTGGCTGAATCAGGGGGTGCGGCCTAATATGCAAATGAGTTCCTGATACAAAAAAGGCCCTGGGCATTCTCATTATGGAAAAAAATGACGGACTATATCCGCCATTCAAATTCAGAAGCTGAACATTCATAATTCATAGAGAAATGGTTTCCTTTTATTGAGTTTATTTCAGCAAATGGCATCCAACCACACAAACCAGAACTTCTTGATCTTCTTTACATATATATATATATATATATATATATATATATATATATATATATATATATGGGAATGTTCTGTATACACCATATTTAGTTAGATATACATTAATGACTGGTGCTTGCACAAGGAACTACCTTGAAAAGCAGCCCCGAGACGCAGAGTGGTAAAGCTGCAGTATTGCACTCCGAGCTCTCTGCTCATGACCTGAGTTCGATCCCCGGTGGAAGCTGGGTTTTCAGATAGCCGGCTCGAGGTTGACTCAGCGTTCCATCCTTCCGAGGTCGGTAAAATGAGTCCTCAGCTTGCTGGGGGGAAAGTGTAGATGACTGGGGAAGGCAATGGCAAACCGCCCCATAAAAAGTCTGCCGTGAAAACGCTGTGAAAGCAGCGTCACCCCAGAGTCGGAAACGACTGGTGCTTGCACAGGGGACTACCTTTACCTTTTTACGTTCACTTCATTGCCATAATACTATTTTCTTCTTTGATAATAGTATATATGTTTATATTGAATGGCTGATTTGTTTAAATACAGAAATTGTTTCCACAACTTTATTTCTACACGAATTCTGACCTCTCTCCATGAAAAGACATATTTTTTCATATGTAGTCAGTGTGTGTGTGATCCATCTGCTTTTTGCACACTGCTTAAAATCTGCCTGTATCTATATATCTATACGGTATTATATGTCTTATTGGATTTTCTTTTAATATATGTATGTAAGTATTCTTTCCCAGTTGTTGCACAAGAATGTAGGAGTGTATTGAGGGAAAAACCTCTCTAGGGCAGGGCAGGGCAGGGCGGGCGGGGAATGTATCCCCATGGCTGTTTTCCCCATTCCTTTGGATCCATTAGAATGGATGCAAATAATTCAGGGAGATAAGGGGTGCTTAACTCTTTCCTAGCCAGATTCAGGTGGGTAGCCATGCTGGTCTATGACAAAAGGTTACAATGCTTGGGGCTCTATAGCTTGGAGAATGAGGGGTGACATGATAGAGGTTTACAAGATTATGCATGGGATGGAGACAGCAGAGAAAGAAGTACTTTTCTCCCTTTCTTACAATACAAGAACTTATGGGCATTCAATGAAATTGCTGAGCAGTCAGGTTAAAATGGATAAAAGGAATTCCTTCTTCACCCAAAGGGTGATTAACATGTAGAATTCACTGCCACAAGAGGTGGCGGCGGCTACAAGCATAGCCAGCTTTAAGAGGGGATTGGATAAAAATATGGAGCAGAGGTCCATCAGTGGCTATGTGTGTGTGTGTGTATACACACACATATATTGGCCACTGTGTGACACAGAGTGTTGGACTGGATGGGCCATTGGCCTGATCCAACATGGCTTCTCTTATGTTCTTATAGTCTGAGGCAGCAGAACACAGTTGGAGTCTACTTGGCTCCTTTAAGATCAAGAAAGTTTAATTTTGGATATAAGTCCGTATAGTCAAAGCGATGGTATTCCCAGTAGTAATGTATGGCTGTGAGAGCTGGACCATAAGGCCGAGCGCAGAAGAATAGATGCTTTTGAGCTGTGGTGCTGGAGAAGACTCCCAAGAGTCTCTTGGACTGCAAGAAGAGCCAATCAGTTAGTCCTAAGGGAAATCAACCTTGACTGTTCCCTGGAAGGTCAGATGTTGAAGCTTAAGCTCAAATCCTTTGGCCCCCAAATGAGAAGGGAGCACTCGCTGGAGAAGACCCTGATGCTGGGACAGACAAGGCAAAAGAAGAAGGGGACAGCAAAAGTTGAGATGGCTGGACAGCGTGTAACAAATACGAATTTGAGCAGACTTCAGAGGATGGTGGAAGACAGGAGGGCCTGGCGTGACTTTGTCCATGGGGTCGCAGAGTCAGACTCGACTGTGTGACTGAACAACAACAAAACTAAGCTTTTGTGCGTGTGCACATTGCCTCAGTATTGGAAGACGTTTGGGGCCTGGAAGAGCCAGTTTGGTGTGGTGGTTAAATGCATGCTCTTATCTGGGAGAACCGGGTTTGATTCCCCACTCCTCCACTTGCAGCTGCTGGAATGGCCTTGGGTCAGCCATAGCTCTGGCAGAGTTGTCCTTGAAAGGGCAGCTTCTGGGAGAGCTCTCTCAGCCCCACCCACCTCACAGGGTGTCTATTGTGGGGGGAGAAGATATGGGAAATTGTGAGCCGCTCTGAATCTCTGATTCAGAGAGAAGGGCGCAGTATAAATATGCAATTCTTCTTCTACTGTGTACAATTCATTTGGAGTACTGTATACAATCCTGGTCAGCAGTGCACCTGAAAAAGGTGTTATAGCATTGGAAAAGTGCAGAAAAGGGCAACTAGAACGCCATCCATTTACTTTTCTTGCTCCCTCCCTTCCTCCCTCAGACTCTCAAACATCTGACATTCATAGAACAAAGTCAGAGTCCAGTAGCACCTTTAAGACCAACAAACTTTATTCACAAGGTAAGCTTTCGTGTGCATGCACATTTCATCAAACAATGAGATGAAGACAATCAGATATTCATGTTTTTGCAGCTCTTGACGTTTATTCTCCGTGGCTCTGAAGTTAAGCAAGTTTAGCCACCCCAGTTGTGATTAGGGTTGCCAATCCCCAGGTGGGGGCAGGGGATCCCCCGGTTTGGAGGCCCTCCCCCCGCTTCAGGGTCATCAGAAAGTGGAGGGGAGAGAAATGTCTGCTGGGCATGCCATTATTCCCTATGGAGACTGATTCCCATAGGGAATAATAGATAATTGATTAGCAGGTATATGGGACTCTGGGGGAGCTGTGCTTTGAGCTAGAGGCACCAAATTTGCAGCATAGCATCCCGTGCCTCTCCTCAAAACACCCTCCAAGTTTCAAAACGATTGGTCCAGGGGGTCCAATTCTATGAGCTCCCAAAGAAGGCACCCCTATCCTTCATTATTTCCAATGGAGGGAAGGCATTTAAAAGGTTACAGTCCTTTGAATGTGAGGGCCAGAACTCCCTTTGGAGTTCAATCATGCTTGTCACATGCTTGCTCCTGGCTCCACCCCCAAAGTCCCCATATATTTCTTGAATTGGACTTGGCAACCCAATGCCTTGCAGCTGTCAAACATCTTGACATTTATTCTCTGTGGCTCTTAAGAAGACGACGACATTGGATTTATATCCCACCCTCCACTCTGAATCTAAGACCGGCTCACAATCTCCTTTACCTTCCTCCCCCACAACAGACACCCTGTGAGGTGGGAGGGGCTGAGAGGGCTCTCACAGCAGCTGCCCTTTCAAGGACAGAGACTCAGAGCAGCCTACAATCTCCTTTATCTTCCTCATCCACAACAGACACCCTGTGAGGTGGGTGAGGCTGAGTGGGCTCTCACAGCAGCTGCCCTTTCAAGGACAGAGTCTCAGAACAGCCTACAATCTCCTTTACCTTCCTCCCCCACAACAGGCACCCTGTGAGGTGGGTGAGGCTGAGAGGGCTCTCACAGCAGCTGTCCTTTCAAGGACAGAAACTCAGAGCAGTCTACAATCTCCTTTACCTTCCTCCCCCACAACAGACACCCTGTGAGGTGGGTGAGGCTGAGTGGGCTCTCACAGCAGCTGCCCTTTCAAGGACAGAGTCTCAGAACAGCCTACAATCTCCTTTACCTTCCTCCCGCACAACAGGCACCCTGTGAGGCGGGTGGGGCTGAGAGGACTCTCACAGCAGCTGCCCTTTCAAGGACAGAGTCTCAGAACAGCCTACAATCTCCTTTCCCTTCCTCTCCCACAACAGACACCCTGTGAGGTGGGTGGGGCTGAGAGGGCTCTCCCAGCAGCTGGCCTTTCAAGGACAGAGTCTCAGAGCAGTCTACAATCTCTTTTCCCTTCCTCCCCCACAACAGACACCCTGTCAGGTGGGTGGGGCTGAGAGGGCTCTCCCAGCAGCTGGCCTTTCAAGGACAGAGTCTCAGAGCAGTCTACAATCTCCTTTACCTTCCTCCCCCACAACAGACACCCTGTGAGGTGGGTGGGGCTGGAGAGGGCTCTCCCAGCAGCTGGCCTTTCAAGGCCAACCTCTGCCAGAGCTGTGGCTGACCCAAGGCCATTCAGCAGCTGCAAGTGGAGGAGTGAGGAATCAAACCCACTTCTTCCAGCTAAGAGTCGGCGCACTTAACCACTACAGCAGGGGTAGCCAAACTTGCTTAACATAAGAGCCACTATAAACGTCAGATGTTGAGAGCCACAAGACACGAATGTCAGATGTTTGAAAGCTGCAAGGCAGGAAGGAAGGCAGGCAGGAAGGAAACTGCCGAGGGGAGGGAGAGGTGTAAAGAAAGCAACTGTAACTTTAAATGTATCCTCCAAGCTGCTGGCTGGCTTGGCTTGGAAGTGATTTAAAGCGACAGGTGCCTTCTCCAAGCCAGCTGATGGGGTGGGGGCTTTGAGAGCTACACAATATGCGAAAGATCTACGTGTGGCTCCCAAGCCATAGTTCGGCCCAGGGGTCATTTTGTAGAAAAACAGGTGGTGGAGCTCATCCCGGATTGTTATGCAGCTGCACCTGCCCTTCAATGGACAAGGAGGGGGAACTCTCACAAGGAGAAGGTGGAACTCTCAGGAAGGTTCCGGAGCGGCGCTCCTGTGAGCTCCCACTGAATCTGAGGCCTGGCTCGGCCACCCCTGCGCTACACCAAACGGGCTCTCGTGCTGTTAAGTTAAGCAAGTTTAGCCACCCCTGCTGTGATCCATGCAAAAGTTCTTCTTCTTCTTCTTCCCTCCCTCCGTCCCATTCTCTCTGTCTCTCTCTCCAGTTTTCATGCAGGGAAAAGCAACCCGGGGCGGGAAGATCACCGCGCCCGCCCCCAGCCCAGAGGCGGTCCCCGCAGGAGGCCGCGCCGGCCTCGCCCACCCGCCCGCCCTTTCCCCCATGAAGTCATGAGCGAGCGATGCCATTCGGCGCATAAAGGGGCGAGCGCCGAGGGGAGGCGCTCCCAATCGGAGAGGCTGCAGCGGCGCAGGCAGGAGGGCAGGAGGGAGTCCGCGCACAGCCGCGGGCCGGGAGGTGGCAGGAAAGCGGCCAGGCTCTCCGCCGCGAGGGCCCTGGGGCAGAGTTGCTGCGTGGCCGGCCCGGAGGGCGCCCCTTCGCGCTTGCCAAGCTGGACCCCATGGGCGAAGATGCGGCGCAGGCGGAGAGGGGCGCCGGGCCCGAGGGCGCGCTGGACGGCGGCAGCCCCAGCCCAGTGCCGTCGGGCAGCCGGAGTCCCAGCCTGCAGCCGGTGGCTCCCGCGGGCGCGCCGTCGGCGGGCGAAGGCGGGGCGGCGCAAGTGAACGCCATCACGGTGCTGACCCTGCTGGACAAGCTGGTGCACATGCTGGAGGGGGTGCAGGAGAAGCAGCAGCGCATGGAGGGGCGGCAGCAGGAGCTGGAGGCGGCCGTCAAGGGGGTGCAGGGCGACCTGGGCAAGCTGTGCAAGAGCCACGCCTCCACCAGCAACACGGTGGCCAAGCTGCTGGAGAAGTCGCGCAAGGTCAGCGCGCACACGCGCGAGGTGCGCGACCGCATGGACCGCCAGTGCGCCCAGGTCAAGCGGCTGGAGCACAACCACGCGCAGCTGCTGCGCCGCAACCACTTCAAGGTGCTCATCTTCCAGGTGGGTCAGGGCGCAGGGGGCACCGCGCCCCCGTCCACGGTGGCCAAACCCAAGTCCAGAAATGGCGGGGGGCTTCGGGGGGGGAGCCAGGCGCAGGCCTGGGACGCGCGGGATCGAACTCCAAAGGGAGTGCCGGCCATCACCTTGAAAGGGACCGCGCGCCTTTTAAATGCTTTCCCTCCACTGGAAATAATGAAAGCTACAGGCACCTTGGGGGTGGCGCCGGGAGACTTTGGGGGTGGCGCCGGGAGACTTTGGGGGGTGGAGCCGGGAGACTCTGGGGTGGAGCCAGGAGACTGGGGGTGGAGCCAGCAACAAGGTTGTGACAAGCATCATTGAACTCCAAAGGGAGTTCTGGCCTTCACCTTGAAAGGGACCGCACTCCTTTTAAATGCGTTCCCTCCACTGGAAATAATGAAGGCTACAGGCACCTTTGGGGGGGGGGCGCTGGACTTTGGGGGTGGAGCCAGGATACTTTGAGGTTGGCGCCGGGAGACTTTGGGGGTGGAGCCAGGAGGCTCTGGGGGTGGAGCCAGGTGCAGGGGACGGAGCCAGGAGTAAGGTTGTGACGAGCATCATTGAATTCCACAGGGAGTTCTGGCTCTCACCTTGAAAGGGACCGCATTCCTTTTAAATGCCTTCCTTCCATTGAAAATAATGGATGGAGCACCTTCTTTTGGGGCTCACAGAACTGGACCCCCCTGGTCCAATCCTTTTGAAACTTGGAGGGTCTTTTGAGGAGAGGCTCTGGATGCTATGCTGAAAATTTAGTTCCTCTAGCTCAAAAAGCAGCCCCCCTAGATACCCACAGATCAATTCTCCATTATATCCTATGGGAATCGATCTCCATAGGGAATAATGGAGTGCCCAGCAGACATTTCCCTCCTTCCCGCTTTCTGATGACCCTGAAGTGGGAGGAGGGCCTCCAAACCGGGGGATCCCCTGCCCCCACCTGAGGAATGGCAACCCTATCCCCACCCCTGGATGGAGGGGTGGGGCCTGGAGAGGTCTACTTGGGAGCAAGCCCCTTGCTGTGGGATTGGGGCTGGGGCTCCCAAAAACAGAGGTGTCTGCTGCGTGTGTGAGGCTGTGGCTGCAAAATAGTCAAGAGTCTAGTAGCATCTTTTGGGGGCAGGACCTCACAGGAGCGCAGCTCTGGAACCTCCAAATTGTGCCCTTTCTTTCTCCCCCCCCCCCCCAAAAAAAAATACTTGCTTCTGGGCTCCATTGTTGAAACCCCCTGGGAGAATTTTGCTGAACTCTTAAGATTGGACAAACTTTCTAATATTCCCCTTTCCTGCCCCCCCCCAAAGAAAATGGGGAAATAACCAAAACAAATAAAGCAGACCCGGGGAAATCTTCATCATGCGAATGTGGTCATGTAAGAGAAAGTAATTTAAAAAGTATGGTGGGAGGAAGGTTATTATGACAGTTATAATTCAAGACGCATTTTTAAGTAGACACTGAGCTGATAGAATTGAGTCCGACTTCCGGTGATGTCAGGGCGCGTGGCACCTGCAAATGAGTTAACGAGCCCTGGCACCTCTTCTTCTACAAAACGACCACCCGTTTAAGACTACCGTTTGTCATAGCATGCTTTTGAGAAACACAGCTCTCTTTTGGCAGATGAAGAGAGCTGTGCTTCTCAGAAGCTTACGTCACAATAAAATCTGTTGACATTTGTTGAGGTGCTACTCGACTCTTTACTTTCTCAGGAAACCAGGATTGCAGCTTTGCTCTCCTGACTTAGATCCAGGTGGGCGGCCGTGCTGGCCCGAGAAGCCGCAAGAACAAAACTGGAGTCCAGTGGGCACTTTTAAGACCAGCAAGGTTTAATTCTGGGTCTAAGCTTCCCTACACGTGCACACTTCTTTAGGTGGGTAGCCTTGTTGGTCTGAAGCGGCGGAACAAAGTTTTTGAGTCACGGGGCACTTTTAAAACCAGCAAAGTTTAATTTGGGTGTAAGCTTTTGGGTGCGTGCTCACTTCTTCAGATACTGATGGAGCGGGCACGCGCACAAAAGTTTGTGCCCGTAATTAAATGTCGCTGGTCTTCAGGGTTCCCCTGGATTCAAAACTTTGCTCTCCCAACTTAGATCCAGCAGGAGTCAAGTGGCACCTTTTAAGACCAAGAAAGTTTTATTTAGAACGTCGGCTTTCGTGTGCTAGAAGCTCACTTCATCAGACAAAAGTGTGGTATGGCCAGCAGTCTTACGTGTAGAGAAAGCAGGCAGTGAGTTAGTATTGCAGAATCATGGAAATGTTTTTTTAGCAGATTAAAAGAGTCACAAGTTGGGGCCTGGTGTTTGTTAGTTTATGTTAACTGGGCTGAAACAACAACAATTAAATTGGAACAGCAGGTCCATGTACTAAACCCATTGCGTATCCTGGGTGTGAAGTGCAATAAATAAGAGTTGTTGTAATGTTAAAAAAGGTAAAGGTAGTCCCCTGTGCAAGCACCAGTCGTTTCCGACTCTGGGGTGACGTTGCTTTCACGTTTTCACGGCAGACTTTTTACGGGGTGGTTTGCCATTGCCTTCCCCAGTCCTCTACACTCCCCCCCCCCCCCAGCAAGCTTAATGTTAGCTCTGGGTTAAAATGAGGGCATAGGTTTCTCAGAGGTTTGATGTAAGCATATAACACACATATAAACATGATTTTAGTTTTCCATTAGTCTCCCAACTTAGTTAGAGGTTGCATTGACCGAGCACTTCCCCCACTGCACGTATCTGTTTATTGCATTTTTATGACGCAGTTTGCAAACATGCCCTCTTTATCCGTTCTGTATTTATTTCTTGACATTTATTCTGTGAGGCAGGTTTGGCCACCCCTGTGCTAGTCCAGCACTCGTAACTGCTGCACTGTGCTAAATCTGTCTTACGTGTTCATTGCGTTTCTGTGGCCCCTTTAAGACCAACAAAGTTGTGCATGCGCGCTTCCTTCAGACTTTTCGTGCGCACACCCGAAAGCTGATGCCCAAAGCTAAATCTGTGCTGCTCTTCAAGGGGCTGCTGGACTTAGACTTCGTTCTCTTGCTTCAGACCAACACTTGCGACCCGCCTGAATCTGTTTGCTTCTTTGTGTTTGTCAAATGCATTTAGACCAGGGGTGGCCGGACTTGCTTAACATTAGAGCCACATGATAGAATAAATGTCAGATGTTTGAGAGCCGGAAGGAAGGAAGGAAATCTTAGCCGTCCTGAGCCCGCTAGGGGAGGGCGGGATATACGTAAATGCAATAAATAAATAAGGAAGGGAGAGGAAGGAAGGAAAATAGGTGGAGGGGAGGGAGAGAGAGAGGTGGGAAGAAAGCTACTTTAAATACATTCTCCAAGCCGCTGGCTGGCTTGACTTGGAAAAGCGATTTAAAGAGAGAAATGCCTTATGTAAGTCGGCCAACGGTGCAACAGGGGCTTCAAGAGCCGCAGGATATGCGTGAGAGAGCCACACTTTGGCCAGCCCTGATTTAAACAGATCCTGGCTCCTTTGCATTATCTCCAGGAATACTCATTGTGTGTATATCCCACTTTTCTTCTCTGGCATGTGAGCTTCCTTAAAAGGTTTCCTCTTCAGGCGCTGAGCAGACCCAGCCCTCTCTGCCTTGGCAAGATCCCCAGCCGGCACCCTCCGGCCATCTCCCGAGATCTTCCCCTTACAGATCTCTGGCCTTAATTGAGACATCTATACTCTGGAGTAGTTTGGGAAGCCACGTTCCTTTCTCCAGAGCCTCCAGGCTGTGCTTGTAAGCTTATTTACTTCTTCTCTTTCCCCTGCTGAAATGGCCTTGGGTCAGCCATAGCGCTTGTAGGAGTTGTCCTTGAAAGGGCAGCTTCTGGGAGAGCTTTCTCGGCCCCACCCACCTCACAAGGTGTCTGTTGTGAGGGAGGAAGGGAAACAAGATTGTAGGCCGCTCTGAGACTCTGTCTCTGAAAGGGCAGCTTCTGGGAGAGCTCTCTCAGCCCCACCCACCTCACAAGGTGTCTGTTGTGGGGGAGGAAGGGAAACAAGATTGTAGGCCGCTCTGAGACTTTGTCCTTGAAAGGGCAGCTTCTGGGGGAGCTCTCTCAGCCCCACCCACCTCACAGGGTGTCTGTTGTGGGGGAAGAAGATATAGGAGATTGTGAGCCGCTCTGAGTCTCTGATTCAGAGAGGGCAGGGTATAAATCTGCAATTCTTCTTCTTCCTCCCACCCACACGCAACATGCCCAAGAATCCACTATAAATTTCTTATAAAAACCCCCAAAACCAAGGGCCTGTGCCAACGGTCTTGAAGGGCAGGAAACCATTTCATAAGGGATTTCCATGGCGTAGGCTGTGGTTACTCTGCACATGCACAGAGGCACTCCAGATTGCCTTACAGATAAGCAGGGCATTTTTTTAGTAGCAGGGACTCCTTTGCATATTAGACCGCACACCCCTGATGTAGCCAATCCTCTTGGAGCTCACAGAAGGCCCTGTAAGAAGAGCCCTGGAAGCTCTTAAAGGATTGGCTACACTGAAGGGCGTGGCCTAATATACAAAGGAGTTCCTGCTACAAAAAAGCCCTGCAGATAATCAAGTACCCACCTAGAAAGGAAAATGGAATCTAGAATCTGGCTTCCTTGTGAGCCATCCCTCGGGAGTCCACCCCTTTCCCAGGGTCTGGACGCAGTGTTCCCTCTAAGCTGAGTTAGCGTGAGCTGGCTAACCATTTCGTAGCCTCCAGCTCACACATTTTTGTCTCAGCTCCGGGAAAAAGGCCCTAGAGCCAGCTAACCGATGCAGCAGCTCACCACTTTAATGTCACTCGCCACTTGAATGCCAGCAGCTCCCAAAGCAGAATTTTTGCTCACAAGACTCCACAGCTCAGAGGCAACGTTGGTCTGGAGCTAACCTAAGCGGGTCTACTTGGAAGTAGTTCTATTCTGCCTCAAGTGTTGGAAAGAAAACCGGGATATTTTAAAAAAAATATTCATCGAGGCTTATATGCTTGAAAGTGTTCTTACGGGAAGCTGCTAGATCCCGTCTCCTCCTTGCCACGAAAAAAATCAGCTAGGGGTGGGTTGTCACAGAATACGAATCCGTGCTCCAAAATTCCACCAAGTCAACAGAAGTTTGCATTTTTCCACTGCGGAAAGATCTGTTCATGGCTGGCACCGGAGGCCCGAACTTAACTCCTGCTGAATTGTAACTCGTTTCATTTCAACAAACGATCACTCCTCTTCACACGGTTTGTTTTAGGAAGTCAGATATGATGTACAAAGTGCTGACTTTAACTGATCCTTCGGTGTGATGAACTTCCAAGTTGGGTTTAGATGTTCCAACAGCTCTTGGCATGACGTTCAGTAGGTCGTGAGGGGTTACTTTGTTTTGAAAACGTCTTATTTGGGATGGTTCGCTGTGGTTTCCTGTCACGTGGAAACAGCGCCCAAGGGGCATGGTTGTCGTTCTTAAAAGTGTCTCATTCTTGATTCCACCGTCTATTTGTTCCAAATTTTCAAGCCATTGAAATCAGCAAAGTCAGGCTTTCTCTCATGGGAAGGAAAGTCCCTGAAAACGCTGTGGGGCTTACTCTAAGTTACCGTAAGTAGGGTAGGAAGGGTTAGTTAGTCACTATATCTTTGGTCCTATAAAGTCCAGGAAAGGGCAGCTAGAATGATTAAAGGGTTGGGACACTTCCCTTTTAAGAAAGTTTAAAACGCTTGGGGCTCTTTCACTTGGAGACACTTCGATTGTGGGGTGACGTGATAAGTTTACAAGATTATGCATGGGATAGAGAAGGCAGAGAAAGAAATACTTTTCTCCCTTGCTCGCAATACAAGAACTCGTAGGCATTCAATGAAATTGCTGAGCAGTTGGGTTAGAATGGATCAAAGGAAGTCCTTCTTCACCCAAAGGGAATTCACCGCCACAGGAGGTGGTGGTGGCTACAAGCATAGACAGCTTCAAGAGGGGAATGGATACGGAGCAGAGTTCCATCAGTGGCTCTTAGCCACAGCCTATTGTTGGAACTCTCTGTCTGGGGGAATGATGCTCTGTATTCTCGGTGCTTTGGGGGCACAGTGGGAGGGCTTCTAGCCGCACTGGTGAACCTCCTGATGGCACTTGGGTTTTTTGACCACTGTGTGACACAGTGTTGGGCTGGGTGGGCCATTGGCCTGATCCAACATGGCTTCTCTTCTGTTCTCTTATCTTTACTCTGTGCTCCCAAGAAGTTAAAGATGGTACACCCTGGTTTCCCCTCCCCTGTTTTCTGCTCACAGCTGCTCTGGGAGGTGGGGTACGTGGAGAGCATGTGACTGGTTACACAGGAAGCTAAGTGGTAGAGCAGAGATTCCAGGAAGGGTCTTCCAGAGTCTACTCCTGTGCTTTAATCACCACCCCAAGCTGGTGCAGATGTTTCAGGGTGGCTAGCTCAATGGCAAACCACCCCGGAAAGTCTGCCATGAAAGCGTTGTGAAAGCAATGTCACCCCAGAGTCGAAAACGACTAGTGCTTGCGCAGGGGACTACTTTTGCCTTTAGCTCCAGAGTGGGAAATTCCTGGAGATTTTGGAGGTGGAGTCTGGGGAAGAGGGCCAGGTTTGGGGAGGGGAGATCAACTGCATTTCTGGGAGATCTCTGAGCCCTACCTGGAAGTTATGAGTCCTGAGGTACTTACCAGGCCAATCTTAAGTAGAGTTACCCCTCTCTGAACCCATTGAAGAAGAAGTCGATATTGGATTTATATCCTGCCTTCCACTCTGAATCTCAAAGTCTCAGAGCAGCTCACAATCTCCTTTACCTCCCTCCCCCACAACAGACACCCTGTGAGGTGGGTGGGGCTGAGAGAGCTCTCCCAGAAGCTGCCCTTTCAAGGATAGCTCTGCGAGAGCCATGGCTAACCCAAGGCCATTCCAGCAGCTGCAAGCGGAGGAGTAGGGGAATCAAACCCGGTTCTCCCAGATAAGAGTCCGCACACTTTACCAGTACACCAAACTGGTTCTATGAGGTCGGTGGGGCTGAGACACCCTGTGAGGTGGGTGGGGCTGAGAGAGCTCTCACAGCAGCTCCCCTTTCAAGGACAGCTCTGCGAGAGCCATGGCTGACCCAAGGCCATTCCAGCAGCTGCCAGTGGAGGAGTGGGGGAATCAAACCTGGTTCTCCCAGATAAGAGTCCATACACTTAGCCACTACACCCAACTGGCTCTCTTTAATGGACTTCAAAGGGCACGGTTCTACTTAGGACTGAGTTGTAGCTCCATAGCCTGGACTTAAAGCCTGTCCTTTCCTTTTTGACTTACCTAAATGATAATGCTTTAACGACTGACTGGCCACAAGCAGTAATCACAATGAAACAGCTGTATATTATCCCGTGTTCTGTTTAATAGCAGCTGGCAAAAAATTGGCAACTAACAATATGATCCTATTATCTGGCTCCAGCAATAACATCTGAATTTTCCCTTTTTAATGCTGGTGTTTTTCTTTTAAAAAGCAATAAAAATCACATGCTGTTTTTAAAGTATTCCTAAAAACAGACCTCTTGCCTGGATTGTTGTTCCTAAGGATATTATTTTGGGGCCCCGGGCGATAAAAGCAAAGGTTCGATGCGGCCAAGAACATTTTGATACATTTCCCCTCCCTAGAGTCGTGCCCTCTTCAACAGCACTTTCTTTGTTTCTCAGAGTGCAGGGAAAGTAAAGGAAAGGTCCCCTGCTCAAGCACCAGTCATTTCTGACTCTGGGGTGATGTTGCTTTCACAATGTTTTCACGGCAGACTTTTTACGGGGTGGTTTGCCATTGCCTTCCCCAGTCATCTACACTTTCCTCCCAGCAAGCTGGGTCCTCATTTGACCAACCTCGGAAGGATGGAAGGCTGAGTCAACCTCGAGCTGGCTACCTGAAAAACCCAGCTTCCGCCGGGGATCGAACGCAGGTCATGAGCAGAATGCAGGGAGTTCAGCACAGTTGGGGTTGGATCCCACCAGCTCTGCCGCTGGTGGAAAAGGGAGGAGGGAGTCCCCTTTGACTCTCTCCCCTCAAATGCTAGACAGGAAGGGCTGCCAGGTCTGGGTTGGAAAAATGCATGGAGACTTTGGGGGTGGAGTCAGGAGAAGGCGGGGTTTGGAGAGGGGAGGGGCCTCAGCAGGGTACGATGCCATTTTCTCCAGGGGTAGACAACCACAAGTACTGGAATCACGGGAGTAACAAATCCGTAATATCAAACAAATGCTCCATGCTAACCAATTGTTATGTCTGTTGAACAGTATTCAGTTCTTTTGCATAGTAGGCCACACCCCCTGACACCATTGTTCCACACAGGGCTTTTTTGTAGGAAAAGCCCAGCAGGACCTCATTTGCATATTAGGCCACACCCCCTGACACCATTGTTCCACACAGGGCTTTTTTGTAGGAAAAGCCCAGCAGGATCTTATTTGCATATTAGGCCACACACCCCTGACATCACCATTGTTCCACACACGGCTTTTTTGTGCATGCAAAAGATTTCAGAAAAGCCCTTAAGTGTTATTTCTTCTCCCCTCCAACTGTTTCCTAGAGATGCTGTCAAGATCGGCATCTGGTCACTTCAGAAATAATTCCTTTGAAGTGTTGTTAGGGCAACAGTGCAATCCTGCAACAAGTTACTCTTGACGTAAGGCCGTTCAGATGAGGGGGCGTAGACTGGAGTAACTCCACACAGGACGGCCATGTTGCTTTTGAGCTTGGTGGAGTTTTTCAAATTCAGCTGCTGCTGCTGTGACAACCCTTATTTTAAAGTTGTGCAAACAACACGACTCTGTGGGGTAAACACTTGCAAGAGCCCGTTCAATCCTGCATTTAGGAAACGCGTATTAAGAAGAGAGGTTGAAAGTTTTAACTGTCCCTGGAATGAATACTTATAAACAAGGGTTTTTAAGAACATAAGAGGAGCCATGTTGGATCAGGCCAATGGCCCATCCAGTCCAACACTCTGTGTCACAGCAGCCAAAAAACCCAGGTGCCATCAGGAGGTCCATCAGCGGGGTCATGACACTAGAAGCCCTCCCACTGTGCCCCCCCCCCGAAGCACCAAGAATACAGAGCATCACTGCCCCAGTTAGAGAGTTCCAACAATACGCTGTGGCTAATAGCCACTGATGGACCTCTGCCCCATCTGTTTATCCAACCCCCTCTTGAAGCTGTCTGTGCTTGCAGCCGCCGCCACCTCCTGTGGCAGTGAATTCCATGTGTTAATCACCCTCTGGGTGAAGGACTTCCTTTTATCCATTCTAATCCGACTGCTCAGCAATTTCATCGAATGCCCACGAGTTCTCGTATTGTGAGAAAGGGAGAAAAGTACTTCTTTCTCTACCTTCTGTATCCCATGCATAATCTTGTAAAACTCTATCATGTCACCCCTCAGTCGACGTTTTTCCAAGCTAAAGAGCCCCAAGCATCCATCAGTGGCTATTAGCCACAGCGTATTGTTGGAACTCTCTGTCTGGGGCAAGTGATGCTCTGTATTCTTGGTGCTTGTGGGGGGAGGGGCAGCAGTGGGAGGACTTCTAGCATCCTGGCCCCACTGATGAACTTCCTGATGCCACCTGGGTTTTTTGGCCAATGTGTGACACAGAGTGTTGGACTGGATGGGCCACTGGCCTGATCCAACATGGCTTCTCTTATGTTCTTATGTGACACAGAGTGTTGGAGTGGATGGGCCACTGGCCTGATCCAACATGGCTTCTCTTATGTTCTTATGTGCAGAATACAGGAGAAATCCCAAGTCTTTTGGTCAAGATGTACGGAAGGGAGGGAAACCAGAAAGCTGATGTGACACATCGTCGGTGCATTGAAAGCCAGTTTGGTGTGGTGCGCAGACTCTTATCTGGGAGAACCAGGTTTGATTCCCCACTCCTCCACTTGCAGCTGCTGGAGCGACCTTGGGTCAGTCATCACTCTCGCAGAGCCGTTCTGCTCCAAAGCAGTTCTCTTGGAGCCCTCTCAGCCTCGCTTGCCTCACAGGGTGTCTGTTGTGGGGAGGGAGAGGGAAAGGAGATTGTAAGCCGCTCCAAGCGAAGGGTGGGGTATGAATCTGATCTTCTCTTCTTCAGTCCTAAACACAGATACTCAGAAGTCCCCTCAAGTTAGGGTTGCGAGCTCTGGATTATGAAATTCCTGGAGATTTTGGGGTGGAGCCTCAGGGCAGGGATGGATTAAACTCTGCGGAGGTTCTTGGCACTTTTTGAATTCTCAGTGTAAAGAAGAGGGTTAATTCCTTAATTGCTAGTGGACTCTCTGTGTGTGTATATATTCCAACAAATGAAATTGCTTTAGTACTGTAGTCGGAGCCCTCTGTTCACGACCTGAGTTCGATCCCAGCGGAAGCTGGGTTCAGGTAGCCGGCTCCAGGTTGACTCAGCCTTCTATCCTTCCGAGGAGGGTCAAATGAGTCCCCAGCTTGCTGGGGGTAAAGTGTGGATGACTAGGGAAGGCAATGGCAAACCACCCCGCAAAAAGCCTGCCGTGAAAACGTTGTGAAAGCAACATCACCCCAGAGTCGGAAACAACTGGTGCTTGCACAGGGGACCTTTCCTTTGCCTTTTTAAATTATTGGCAGAACATGGCTTCTACGTTGCGTGGGAGAACCTCTCGAGACTTGCCAAATTGATCACTGTTGTTAATTGTTAATCTTTGCGTTGTGATAGAACATGAATGTGCGTTACGTTAGCCCATATTCTTTATTAATCGCATAAATTGATTCATGTGAGCAGCAACAGCGTCGAACGATAGAGTGTTCTGGTTAATATTGTAGATTAAGTCATTATTTAACACGGTTATCTCCAGGTCCTCAACGTGTTCCTTTCCCCTGTTTACACCACCTGGGTTCTTCAGCCGTGGCAGCTCTGATGGGAAAAACAGGGGGATCCCATGGGGTGCCGATACGGGGCCAGCCCCTGCAGTAACTTTGCATAAACGCCTGTTTGGAATTCAGATCCAAGCGGGCAGCCGTGTTGGTCTGAAGCAGTCGAACAAAGCAGGAGTCAAGTGGTACCTTTAAGACCAACCAAGTTTTATTCAGAACGTAAGCTTTCGTGTGCTCTCTGAGCACACTTCATCAGACGAGGGGATCAGGTATTGTGGGCCGTTAAAACTTGCACCCTATCTTTTTAACACGCCGTGTTTCCTGAATGCTGGATTGAGCCGGCATTTGCAAGCGGTTACCCCACAGGGTCGTGTTGTTTGCACAGCTTTAAAATCCCTGAGCCCCTCGTCCGATGGAGTGTGCTTAGAGAGCACACGAAAGCGTACGTTCCGAATGAAACTGGGTTGGTCTTAAAGGTGCTACTTGACTCCTGCTTTGTTTGGAATTCAGTATGCAGGAGGTCTGTCTCTGCCCCTCCCTAGAAACCCAAATCAGAGAGAGAGAGAGAGAGAGAGAGAGAGAAATCAGCTGCACCCAAATTGCGAATTATTTTGCAGGCCAAGAAAAGCTCTTTGAAACATGCAAACCCCTACTTCATTTTTTTTTTTAAAGAAGTTAAACCAGTTTTTGAGAGAGCTGTTGTAAACCGGGGGCCCGCTTCCCAATTTCATCAGGCTCGTCGTAGCTTTGCTCTGGCAGGGTGTCCTGTTCGGGCCTCCCAGAGAGAAGGTTTCGTTCATTCCCCACCGTCGTTTCTATACCACCCGGGTCGAACACCCGAGGCGGGCTGCCAGTGCTTGGAACGCCAGCTCCATTCCCACTGGAGGGAGAAGCAAAGGATTGTGGGAAATTCTCTCACTGGCAGGCCTTGAATTCAGCAGGAGCTCCCAGGGGCACAGCTCCTGAATCTTTCTGAGGGTTCCCCCTCTTCCTCCCCACCTACCTTGTCCTCTGAATAGTAGGTGCAGCTGCATAACAATCCCTGGATTAAGATAACAGGCAGCCAGCCAGCCACAAGGGGCTTTGCCACGCGCCCAGCAGCCCTCATTAACCCTTGGAGAAGCCAACGCCACCCTTTCTCCACTTCTGATGTGATTTTGGGCGGTGGGTGGCTTGCTGGCCTTGTGACTGGGGAGGCTAAGGAGAGCCCCAGGTGAGTGAGGCCTGCTTGGGCTGGCTGGATCTCTAGCCAGTCCATGTAGGCCTCGCTCGCCCTGGGTTCTCCTTTCTTGTGTTGGGTTGTTTTCAGGTGGTGGGGGGGCAGCATATGCTAATGAGTTATGCTAATGAGCTCACATATTTTTCTGCAAAACGATCCCTGCTCACTGGGAAGAACTGCCAGCTGCAAACCTTTATGCATTTTCTGAAGCGAGTGCGAATTCTGTGATATTTGCTTTCAAGTTAACAGGCGATTGGGTAGTCAGATGCATTTCCGGCTTTAGTGTTGCATTTTTAAGTCATGGCGTTCCTTCTGCAAAGCACACCCACACTGGAAGGGCACATCTTATTTGTTTTTCCTGCCATTAAAAAGTAGCTATTTTTTGACTGCCCTGCCTATAAGGATTTACTCAGTTCATTTTATCCCACCCTTTCTCCAAAGGCGTTCAAGGTGGTGGACTTTGTTCTCATCTCTTCTGTTTTATCTTCCCAACAACCCTATGAGGTGGGTTAGACTGCGAGTGTGTGACTGGTCCAAGGTCGCTGTGAAACAGCTGGGATTTGAACCTGGGTCTCCCAGATCCTGGTACGACTCCATTTTATCTTCGCAACAGTCCTGTGAGGTTGGTTATGCTCAGAGGGAGAGTGATTGGCTTGGTGTCAGCTTCCAGTGACCTTCCAAGACAGAACAGGATTCGAACCCAGGCTTCCCACATTGTAAGGCAGTGTATGTGGTATAGCCAGGAGCAGGGGTGGAATTCTAGCAGGAGCTCCTTTGCATATTAGGCCACACACCCCTGATGTTACAATCCTCCAAGAGCTTATGAGGCTCTTTTTCATAAGCTCTTGGAGGATTGGCTACATCAGGGGTGTGTGGCCTAATATGCAAAGGAGCTCCTGCTAGAATGCCACCCCTGGCCAGGAGATCCTAACATTGTCTGGCAGCTGGAACTCTAGCTCTTTTAGTGTTACGCACCGCTAAGTGGCGAGCTAACCTTGTTTTTTAAGGCAAGAGACATTTCAGCTGTGCTTTGCCATTGCCTGCCTCTGTGCCCCAGCCGTGGTATTCCTTGGGGGTCATCCTTCCAAATACTTGCTAAGGCCAACCCTGCTTAGCTTCTGAGATCTGACAGAAGCAGGTTAGCCTGGACTAGCCAGATCAGGCCGCAAGCATTGTGTGCTTGGTATTTTATAACTTGGTTAGCAGCTGCTGGTTGCTGTTATCTGTTTTTGTTGTATCATATTTTGACTTTAAGGAGCTGTTTTATCATTTACTAGCTTTCAGCAGCTGTTGGGATCGGCTTCGTAGCTGTTGCTTTGGTTTGATTTTCCACGGTTTTATTGCAACGTTGCATTTCAGCTGGTTGAAAGCTGCCCCCAGCCGCTCTCGGGAACGACACCCAAGAACAGGCCAAAAGAAATAAAAAGAGCTTCACTAAATAAGTATGTAACCGAGATTTCACTTCATGCGTCTGACAGAGCGAACTCAAAGGTTACAAAGGCTTCAATAAACTTGACCCTAGAAACTCTTCTTGGGTCTGTATGTATATGAAGTACCGTTTATGTCACTAACTTGCAGAAGGGGTGTTTGTTTTCGCTGTCAGTCGGGAACGCAGAAGTGGCCAACACGAGTAGATTTCAGTGCGTCGGTTATTATTTGTCATGCTTTAGAATATTCAGAGGGCCCTGTGTGCTTTGTATTCCGTACGACGACCCTGCAAGGACAGGCCAGTAATGTGACGTTCAAGTTCCATGAGAAGTCAAGACCAAGAAAGGATGGTTTAGTTGGCACCGGTGTTCTCTCTGCGCTGAGTTAGCTACCCCCCCCCCCGCCCACACACACACTTTCTGATAAGCCTGAAACGAGGGGAGGAACTCCAAACTGGGGGATCCCCTGCCCCCACCTGGGGATTGGCAACCCCATACCTACACCAAAACCCATCACCCCCGGGGTTCCAGCCCCAAATTCATTGGAATTTCTCACCTGGAGTTTTTCAGTTCCCCACACCCGGCACCATTTTCCATGCTCGTGTGTCCCCTACTCTGAGATGCCCTTTACCCCTTTGAGCAGAACGTTGAAGCCCTCTGTGTGTTTCCCCCAAGACAGCTCTGGGTAGGGTTGCCACCTCTGGCTTGGGAAATTCCTGGATATTTGGGGGTGGAGTCTGAGAAGGGCGGGGTTTGGGGAGGGGAGGGACTTCAATGGGGTAAAATGCTAGAAGAATTTACCTTCCTTAGCAGCGGTTTTCTCCAGGTGAAGCAATCTCTGTTGCTTGGTGATCCATTGTAATCAGGTAGAATTCTAACAGGAGCTCCTCTGCATATTAGGCTGCACCCCCCTGATGTAGCCAATCCTCCAAGAGCTTGCAAAAAAGAGCCTTGTAAGCTCTTGGAGGATTGGCTACATCAAGGGGTGTGGCCTAATCAGGGCTAGAATTCTAGCAGGAGCTCCTTTGCATATTAGGCCACACCCCTGATGTAGCCAGTCCTCCAAGAGCATACAAGGCTCTTTTTTGTAAGCTCTTGGAGGATTGGCTACATCAGGAGGTTTGGCATAATATGCAAAGGAGCTTCTGCTAGAATTCCACCCCTGGCCTCGGCAAGAGTGCCAGACAGTCTAGGGCCGGCCCCGGAGATCCATTCACAGATTTCCAGGTGCGTCATCTGGTTTGGCTCTGGAGTCTCCCAGTCCCTCGTGTCAAATTTTAGTTCGGTGCTTATTTTTCTCCGAAGAAGTCCATTCTTTCCATAAGGCTGAAACAATGTGGAATTTGTGTGGCGACAGAATAGGCTAAAGCATTCCAGCTCAGTGCTTCTCTCCGTATAACAATTTCGTCGTGATTCCATTATAACGCTTTCCCCCGCCCCAGACTTTCGGGGACGATGGCTGACCAAAGTTATTGAGTGCGACAGCTGAAAGAAACACGTGTTTTGTGCGCGCCTTCTTCCTGCCCACCAGATATTGTTCCATTTTCCACATCAGTGCTTATAAATAAGACCCATTCTCTTGCTCTTTTTATGGTACGGTGCAGTCAAATGGATATACATTTCCCCTGATCAGAGTAGCTACTGATGCACAGGCAAATGGCTTTGCATGGTTTTCTAGTGTGTATGATTTTGCAGAATAGGCGCACATGGAAATTTCTCATGCGGAACATGCAAACGCAACAGCACGATCGAAGAACCATTTTTCTTCTTTCTCCTCCCTACTGTGTAGAAAATTAGAAAAATATTGGGGGAACCCCTGTAGGCCATTAAGTAAAGGAAAAGGAAAGGTCCCCTGTGCAAGCACCAGTCGTTTCCGACTCTGGGGTGACGTTGCTTTCACAACGTTTTCACGGCAGACTTTTTACAGGGTGGTTTGCCATTGCCTTCCCCAGTATCTATGCTTCCCTCCCCCCCAGCAAGCTGGGGGCTCCTTTGACCGACCTCAGAAGGATGGAAGGTCAAGTCAACCTCAAGCCGCCTACCTGAAAACCCAGCTTCCGCCGGGGATCGAACTCAGGTCGTGAACAGAGTTTAGGACTGCAGTATGGCAGCTTTAACACTCTGCACCACGGGGCTCTTAAACTGGAAAGACCACCTATATAATTCCCATTTTGCTGTAATAAAAAGGGAAAGGTAGTCTCTTGTGCAAGCACCAGTCGTTTCCGACTCTGGGATGACGTTGCTTTCACAACATTTTCACAGCAGACTTTTTTACAGGGTGGTTTGCCATTGCCTTCCACAGTTATCTACGCTTTCCCCCCAGCAAGCTGGGGACTCATTTGTCCAACCTCGGAAGGATGGAAGGGTGAGTCAACCTCGAAAGGATGGAAGGCTGTGTCAACCTCGAGCCGGCTACCTGAAAACCCAGCTTCCACCAGAGATCGAACTCAGGTTGTGAGCAGAGCTTAGGACTGCAGTGCTGCAGCTTTAACACTCTGCGCCACGGGACTCTTTTGTAGGCCGTTAAGGGTTCATTAAAAAGAGGAAGCTGTGGCCTTTTTTGTTTCTTAGATGCTGTTTATGATTTGATTTGATTTATTAGATTTATATCCCGCCCTCCCCACCGAAGCAGGCTCGGGGCGGCTCACAAGAATAAAATCACAATAAACATTAACTATGCATTTTAAAATATTGCAATATTCAATAATATAGCGGTTAAAACCAGTTTGGTGCTATGCTTATTAATTTCCGATGGCGTTCAGTGCTCTTAGGTATCTTTTGTATTACAATGGGAGGAATTCAGTCGAAGCCTAACCGGAATAATACTGTCTTGCAAGTCTTGCGGAACTGGGCGAGGTCTAGCAAGGCTCTAACCTCCTCCAGTAGTTGGTTCCACCAACAGGGGGTAGTGATCAAGAAGGCTCTCTCCCTAGTGATTTTTAATCTTGCCTCCTTCGGCCCGGGGATCGAGTGTAGATTTTGTGTTCCAGATCTGAGTACTTTCTGGGGAACATGTGGGGAGAGACGGTCCCTAAAGCAGGCAGGTCCTCGGCCATAACATTCAGATAATGTTGTTTAGTTCAGCCCTTTTATTGGCGTAAGAGGAGAAGAGAAGATTGGATTTATACCCAGCCCTTCACTTGGGACTCTCAGAGCAGATCTCCTTCCCTTCCTCTCCTAGGCTTCCCAATCCCCAGGTCCCAGCGGGGGATCCCCCGGTTTTACAGGCTTCCCCCCTCCCGCAGCCAGCTGGCTGGCGGGGGAAGCCCCTCCCCCACAGCCATTATGCACCTCCATGAACAATTCCCATAGGGAATGATCTGTGGGTATCGGGGGCTCTGGGGGGGCTGTTTTTTGAGGTAGAGGTGCCAAATTTTGAGTATAGCATCTAGTGCCTCTCCCCAAAATACCCCCCAAGTTTCAAAAGGATTGGACCAGGGGATCCAATTCTACAAGCCCCAAAAGAAAGTGCCCCTATCTTTCATTATTTTCTATGGAAGGAAGGCATTTTAAAAGGTGTTCTGTCCCTTTAAATGTGATGGCCAGAACTCCCTTTGGAGTTCAATTCTGCTTATCACACCCTTGCTCCTGGCTCCGCCCCCAAAGTCTCCTGGCTCCACCCCCAAAGTCCCCAGATATTTCTTGAATTGGACTTGGCAACCCTATCCTCTCCCCACAACACCCTGTGAGGGAGGTGGGGCAGAGAGAGCTCTGAGAGAATAGCTCCGTGAGAGCTGTGGCTGACCCAAGGTCACACCAGCACGCTGCGTGTGGAGGAGTGGGGAATCAAACTCGTTTCTCCCGGATTGGAGTCCACTCCCTTCACCGCCGCACTAAACTGGCTCTGCACTACACTGAACTGGTAAAAGGAGAGAATTATGTTTTAGCTTCAGGTGGGTCCGTCAGCCTGAAGCAGGAGAGCAAAGCTAGAGTCCCGTGACACTTTTCAGACACACAAAGTCTTAATTATGGCGACCACCAGGGCTTTGTTTGTAGAGAAAGCCCAGCAGGAACTCGTTTGCATATTAGGCCACGCACCCCTGACATCACCATTGTCTCACATAGGGCTTTTTTTGTAGGAAAAAGGCCAGTAGGAACTCATTTGCATAGTAGGCCACAGACCCCTGACACTGAGCCAGCTGGAACTGCGTTCCTGTGCGTTCCTGCTCAAAAAAAGCCCTGGCTACTACAAGCTTTTGTGTATATGCGTGCTTCTTCAGCTGTTACACTCCCGTTCTCTAAGGGACTCGAGGAATCATTGTCCACCCCAACACATACGACCGGGGGTTTTGGGTAGCAGGATCTCCTTTGCGTATTGGGCCACACACCCCTGATGTAGCCAATCCTCCTGGAGCTTCCAGTAGGCCCTGTACTAAGAGCCTTGTAAGCTCTCGGAGGATTGGCTACATCAGGAGGTTGTGGCCTAATATGCAGAGGAGCTCCTGCTAGAATTCCACCCCTGTAGCCAATCCCCCAAGAGCTTAGAGGGCTCTTCGTACAGGGCCTACTGGAAGCTCCAGGAGGATTGGCTACCTCAGGGGTGTGTGGCCCAATATGCAAAGGAGTTCCTGTTCCAAAAAAAAAGGCCCTGCATACCCCTGCCCCATTTTATTATCACAACAGCGTTGTGAGGTAGGCTAGGCTGGGAGACAACAGCGACCTGAAGACCATCCCGCCATCTTCGCAGCCAAGCAAGGTTTTCTCAGTTCATCCCTTCCGCCTACCGCGCCAAAGTAGTCTTTATGCGCTGCCAGTATCATCTTGTGAATAGACAGGGGTGGAATTCTAGCAGGAGCTCCTTTGCATATTAGGCCGCACCCCCTGATGTAGCCAATCCTCCAAGAGCTTACAAAAAAGAGCCTTGTAAGAAGTGGAATTCTAGCAGGAGCTCCTTTGCATATTAGGCCGCACCCCCTGATGTAGCCAATCCTCCAAGAGCTTACAAGGCTCTTTCTTGTAAGCTCCAGGAGAATTGGCTACATCAGGGGGTGTGGCCTAATATGCAAAGGAGCTCCTGCCATAACCTCATTTTCTGGTGAGCTCTGTCTCCTGCGGTGGCCATTTTGCAGCTGCAACCGGACCTCATTTCGAGCAGGAGCTCACAGGAGTAGAGCTCCAGAACCTCTAAATTGTATTGTGTTCTCTCCTTCTCTCCCCCACCCCCCCTTCCCACCCTATAATGGCGTCTGGACTCCATTGTTTAAACCCCCTGTGAGAATGTTGCTGAACTCTTAAGATTGGACAAACTTTCTAATATCTTTCCCCACAAAACATGGGACAATAACCAAAACCTATAAAGCAGACAGATGGAAATCTTCCTCATGCCACTGTGGCCACAGAGGCGAAGGGAATTTTAAAAGTATGATGGGAGTAAGGTTTTATTCTGACGGTTATTATCCAAGAAGCATTTGAAGGTAGATGCTGAGCTGCTACAATGAAGTACAACCTCTGGTGATGTCAGGGGCGTGTGGCATATGCAAATGACTTGTGCTGATGAGCTCTGGCACCTCTTTTTCTGTGAAATGACATCACCCTGTGTCACAATTCCAAAGGTCACCGCAGGTTCAATAAACCTTGCAGGAACCCTTGGTTCAAAGTCTTCTAGGAAGGAGGCCCGATTGAAATCGACCAGAGACAGGGCCTTCTCAATTGTAGCCCCCTGCTGGTGGAACCAACTGCCAGATGAAGTGAGGGCCTTGCGGAACCTTGTGCAGTTCCGCAGGGCCTGCAAGACTGTCCTCTTCCGGCTGGCATTCAATTGACTCGGCACCAGCATTTAAGAGAAGTGGAAGAAGGCCGTCGCCACCAGAATAGCACCAACTCAATATTCTGTTGTATATATATTTTATTATTGAATGTGTAATTTTAATACTCATTAATTTAATTGTTTGTGGGATTTTATGTTGTGAGCCGCCCTGAGCCTGTTTCGGCGGGGAGGGCGGGATATAAATCAAATCAAAGAAAGAAAATAAAGAAATAGGACCACCCTGAGCTATTCAGTTGCAAACTTTGTTGTAAAAGAAAGGAGGAAGAAGAAGCTATGCTTGGCTCTTTTTTTATAAGGCCATCCATGCGCATTCCATGTCCTTTTTTAGCAGCGGCTGGGATTATACGAACACTAAATTTGAACCAAGTATGCAAAACATTCCGCTCCGTTCTGAAAAACTGCAGCTCTGAGCGCGGGCGGGGAGGGGACGAAGGGTTGGGTGCGACTTTGGCCAGAGGCAGATGTGCATTTCCTTGTTCAGCTTCTCTGAGTTGGGATTTTAAATACATCAAGAGGGCCTGAATGGGAAACACTGGGGGGGGGGGGGGGATGGGAAACGTGCCAACCAACCTCCGCTCCTTTCCCTCTGGGAGGAACCGGGCCCACCTGAATCCCGTTGTCCTTCTTCAACCCCGTGTTTATGAAACCAGCTCAGGGAAGCGTTCCAGCACATGTGGAATTGCTGCATTCCCCTTTTTACCGGTTCCTCTCAGGAGCAAACTTCCACGTCTCTCCTTTTTTAAAACATAATGTCAGGGCTTTTTTTTGTAGCAAGAACTCTTTTGCATATTAGGCCACACCCCCTGACGTAGCCAATCCTCCTGGAGCTTACGGTAGGCCCTGTACTAAAAGCCCTGTAAGCTCTTGGAGGATTGGCTACATCAAGGGAAAGGAAAGGTCCCCTGTGCAAGCACCAGTCGTTTCCGACTCTGGGGTAACGTTGCTTTCACGACGTTTTCACGGCAGACTTTTTTACAGGGTGGTTTTCCATTGCCTTCCTCAGTCTTTTACACTTTCCCCCCAGCAAGCTGGGGACTTATTTCACCGACCTCGGAAGGATGGAAGGTTGAGTCAACCTTGGGCCAGCTACCTGAATCCAGCTTCCACCAGAATCGAACTCAGGTCGCGAGCAGAGAGTTCAGACCACAGTACTGCAGTACTGCTGCTTTACTACTCTGTGCCACAGGGCCGCTTATATCAGGGAGGTGTGGCCTAATATGCAAAGGAGATCCTGCTACAAAAAAAGCCCTGGATACTGTGCACAGATTGGGGGGGGGGGGGCAGCCAGATTCATGTATGTTTGCAAGGAACAAAAGAGGGAGGGGAGAATTTCAACCCAGAGCAAAGCAGGAAAACAAAGAGGTTGAAAATAATAGAAAATCCTTGCATGTAGAAATATTCGGTTTAAAAAAAGAAGCTGAAACCATATAGAATCACAGAGCCTTTAATCAAATTGCGCTTATTTAAAACGGTGCGTAAACATCATCAGCTTTCGTTACAGGTGTAGGGTTTGCCAAGTCCAATTCAAGAAATATCTGGGGACTTTGGGGGGTGGAGCCAGGAGACATTGGGGGTGGAACCCGGAGCAAGGGTGTGACAGGCATAAGTGAACTCCAAAGGCAGTTCTGGCCATCACGTTGAAAGGGACCTCACACCTTTTAAAATGCCTTCCTTCCATAGGAAATAATGAAGGATAGGGGCTCCTTTGGGGGCTCATAGAATTGAACCCCCTAGTCTAATCTTTTTGAAACTTGGGGGGGTATTTTGGGGAGAGGCACTGAGTGCTATGCTGCAAATTTGGTGCATCTACCTCAAAAAAACAGCCTCCCCAGAGCCCCAGATACCTGCAGATCAATTATCCATTATTTCCTATGGGAATGAGTCTCCATAGAGAATAATGGAGTTCCCAGCAGACATTTCCCTCCCCTCCCCCCGCTTTCTGATGACCCTGAAGTGAGGGGAGGGCCTCCAAACTGAGGGATCCCCTGCCCCCACCTGGGGATTGGCAACCCTATGGTATCTTCCCCTCGTGTTTAAAAAATAAACTTGGGGAAAGTGCCAGTAAATTAAGTTGAGCTTAGCAACCCTCCCGCTAAGCTATGGAGTCTTGTGAGCAAAAATTCTACTTCGTGAGCTGCTGGCATTCGTGTTGTGCACCGCTGCATGAATTAGCTTGCTCTGGGATCATTTTTCCTGAGCTAAGGCAAAAACGTGAGAGCCGGAGACGACAAAAACAGTGAGCTAGCTCACGCTAACTCCGCTTAGAGGGAACGCTGGGCCCTAGATAAGAGCAAGCGTAGCCGTAGCACCTTAGAAATGAACCAGTTTTAGAATTTAGCCTCCAGGCCACCAGTGTACCCTCTAAGCTGTGGGCTACCGGCAGTAAAGTTGTGAGTTCCTACACCAATTAGTTTGCTGTGGGGCCATTTTTCCAGAACTAAGACAAGAATGTGAGCTGGAGGCTAAAATACTGTGAGTTAGCTCACACTAACTCAGCTTAAGGGGAACACTGACCCCTACCTGAATTTCCCCAGGCAGTTCCGCTACTAGTGTCTGATGAAGGAAGTGTTGACTCATGCTCTGGTCCGTGGACCAGTACCGGTCCATGGCCTTACAGCAATCGGGCCATGAGTTGTATAATTATTTCATTGTATATTACAATGTAGTAATAATAATATGACATTGGATTTATATCCTGCCTTGCACTCCAAATCTCAGAGTGGCTCACAATCGCCTTTATCTCCTCCCCCCACAACAGACGCCCTGTGAGGGGGGTGGGGCTGAGAGAGCTCTCACAGCGTCTGCCCTTTCAAGGACACCTCTGCCAGAGCTCTGGCTGACCCAAGGCCATTCCAGCAGCTGCAAGTGGAGGAGGGGGGAATCAAACCCAGTTCTCCCAGATAAGAGAGCTCTGGCTGACCCAAGGCCAATCCAGCAACTGCAAGTGGAGGAGTGGGGAATCAAACCTGGTTCTCCCAGATAAGAGTCCGCATACTTAACCACACCAAAATAAAGTGCACAATTGTATCATCCCAGAACCATCACACACACACACCCCAGTCCGTGGAAAAACGGTCTTCCACAAAACCGGTCCCTGGTGCCAAAAAGGTTGGGGACCGCCGCTCTACAGTGCTCCTTGGTTCAAATCTGACCGCTACTCCCTGAAAGTACCCAGGCAGAGTGATACATGGCCTGGCATTTTGTTTCCTTTTTTCATACATGTAGTACCCTCTCTGTGTTACAGCACTCCCACACCAGGAATCTTAAGCCCAGAGGGAAACCGCACGGGTTGTTTTTCGTGCTACTTGGATTTCCTAAATACCAGCCCAAAGATACTGTTAAGATTCTGGGAGTGGTTGAGATAATTCAACCCTGGAGTCTACAGAACAGACCCGCCACACCCTGGAAAAGATCTCGGCAGGGCGTTCTGGCTGGGGTTTCCCAGACAAGCCTCTCTCAATGGTCTCTTTTATGCGCTTTTCAAAAGGGAAAGGGCTCTTGAGCTTGTTAAGGCTGCCCTCTGGTTTAAAAAGAAAAAGAAATATTTGAACCTGGGACGAAAAGCCAAAAGAAGAAAAGGTGGAGCGAAGCAGGGAGTGTTTCGACTTTCTGAGAGACAAACAAGTTGGGTGTTTCTCCAGAAGAAAACACAATATTAGCCTTAGGGTTTTTGCAGGCAACAAAGAATCTGTGTCTGCACCGGGTCTGAGGTTTCCGTGTAGCTTTCCGCATAGAAAAGATAAGGCGGAAATTTGAAACTGCGTGTGCTCCTAAATAGCTTGTTTTCGCCATCCAGAGTAACTAAGGTTGCCAGGTCTGGCCTAGAAAATACCTGGAGGCTTTGGGGTCAAGTTGCCAAGTCTAATTCAAGAAATATCTGGGGACTTTGGAGGTGGAGCCAGGAGAGTTTGGGGGTGGAGCCAGAAGCAAGGTTGTGACAAGCACAGTTGAACTCTGAAGGGAGTTCTGGCCATCACATCTAAAGGGCTTGCCCACCTTTTAAATACCTTCCCTCCATTTGGAAAGAATGAAGGATAGGGGCACTTTCTTTGGGGGCTCATAGAATTGGACCCCCCTGGTCCAATCCTTTTGAAACTTGGAGGGTGTTTTGAGAAGAGGCATTGGATTCTGTGCTGAAAATTTGGTGCCTCCAGATAAAAAAAAAACGTACCTCATAGAGCCTGGGATACCCACGGATCAATTCTCCATTATACCCTGGGAATTTGTCTCCATAGGGAATAATGGAGTGCCCAGCAGACATTTCTCTCTCCCCGTCCCCCACTTTCTAATGACCCTGAAGCGGGGGGAGGGCCTCCAAACCGGGAGATTCCCCTGACCCCACCTGGGGATTGGCAACCCTACCCTAAATCCACTTCAGTGACCACTTTCAAGTAGATTTTGCCCTTCCACACAGTAAAATTCAGTTGCAAACAGTGCTCCCTCTAAGCTAAGTTAGTGTGAATAAGCTCATAATTTTTTTGGCTTCCGGCTCACACGTTTTTGTCTTGGCTCAGGGGGGGGAAATAGCCCCAGAGCAAATTAATTTATGCAGTAGCTCACAACTTTAATGCCGGTAGCTCACAAAGTCGAATTTTTGCTCACAAGACTCTGCAGCTTAGAGGGAACATTGGTTGCAAAGTGCGCTGAAAGTGGATTGAAAGTGCGTTATTTAGCATGCGTGAAAGCGTCATTTCGTTTTTCTCAAAACGCTGTTCGGAATTGCTTTCGGCAATCTCAGTCGCTTATCTCACTTCTTTTTTAAAAAATCCTCTAGAGCAGCGGCGTCAAACATGCAGTTCAGGGGCCAAATCAGGCCCCCGGAGGGCTCCTATCAGGCCCCCGAGCTACTGGCTGTCATCTGCTTCCTTCTCCCTCTCTCTTGCTTCCTTCTACATCACAGCTTGCTTTGCATGGCTTGCTCAATTGCACAGGAGCTACGGTGCAAAACCTCGGTTTTCTCCATTGGCTGAGGCTCCTTCCCCTCCCGGTCCTCTGGGAAAGGAAGGAAAGAAGTCAGAGTTTCCTTTGCCCAGTTCCCAGGATCCCATGGGAGAAATACAATGAAAGCATCTTTAAGACCAATGAGTACTAAGATTTTACGCATGTTTTAATTTTTATAAAATATACAGTATATTTGTGTGTTCTTTATAAAAATTGTATCTCTGCTACCTAATCTTAAATAGGTACACACATGGCCTGGCTCAACATGGCTCGGCCCAACAAGGTCTCATTTATGTCAGATCTGGCCCTCATAACAAATGAGTTTGACACCCCTGAATAAGAGAAGCCATGTTGGATCAGGCCAATAGCCCATCCAGCCCAACCCTGTGTCATACAGTGGCCAAAACCCAGGTGCCATTAGGAGGTCTACCAGTGGGGCCAAAACTCTGGAACCCCTCCCACTGTTGCCCCCCAAGCACCAGGAATACAGAGCATCACTGCTCCAGACAGTTGCAACCCTTGTTGTTGTCGTAGAGCCAGTTCGGTGTAGTGGTTAAGTGTGCAGACTCTTATCTGGGAGAACCGGGTTTGATTCCCCACTCCTCTACTTGCACCTGCTGGAATGGCCTTGGGTCAGCCATTGCTCTGGCAGAGGTTGTCCTTGAAAGGGCAGCTGCTGTGAGAGCCCTCTCCAGCCCCACCCACCTCACAGAGTGTCTGTTGTGGAGGAGGAAGGGAGAGGAGATTGTGAGCCTCTCTGAGACTCTTCGGTGTGGAGGGTGGGATATAAATCCAGTATCTTCATCTACCTCACAGGGTGTCTGTTGTGGGGGAGGAAGGTAAAGGAGATTGTGAGCCTCTCTGAGACTCTTCGGAGTGGAGGGCGGGATATAAATCCACTATCATCTTCTTCTTCAGACATAAGAACATAAGAAAAGCCATGTTGGATCAGGCCAGTGGGCCATCCAGTCCAACACTCTGCCTTTATTATTTGTTGTTGTTGTTATTCCCGGTCTGACATGACTCAGCCCACCCAGACTGACATGGCCTGGTCCAACAAGGTCTCATTTATGCCAGATCCGACCCTCATAACAAACGTGTTCGACACCCCCGCTCTAAAGGCCTCTGTTGCTATCTCATCTAGATTCCCTGGATCCTTTTTTCCCTTTGGCTCTTTTCTGTTTTCTTTCCAAGATGGCCACGGGACTCAGAGCTGTTGCAAACGCGGGCGGCGCAGAGGCCTAACGAAACACTGAAAGGGCTGTTTGCAAAGCCTGATTAAGGCTTGGCGTTCTTCCCTTTCTGCTGGGTTGGAACCATCTGACCTCCGTGTTCCCCCCACACACATACACGCGGGTTCAGAACAGGCTTCAGCTCTTCCGGCTGCGCACCGAGACTCAGCAAATGAACCAACTCACGTTGCCGTCCAAAGCAGAAAGGAATACAGTCGGGGTAGTTGTGTGTTTCCCCCTTATTAAAAAAAAAACACAATGAGCTCTTTTAATAACAGGCGGGGAACAGAAAACTCTCGTTAAATTAGAGCCGGTCAAGTGAATTGAAATTAAAACCTGTTCCGGACGTGGCGGTTGGTAAATATTTGATCTCAAAATGAGAGCGCGAGGAGGGCAATGGAATATCAGAAGTTTTTAATAGTCTGGATGCATTCTCCCCCCCCCCCCTTTCTTGGGGCAGACAAAATGCTGTCGTGCGCTGAAATCAGTGATGGACGGGTGTAGAGCTGCCAGGTTTATGTTGGAAAATACCTGGAGACTTTGGGGGTGGATCCGGGAGAAGGTGGGGTTTGGGTAGGGGAAGGACCTCAACAGGGCTATTTTTGTAGCAGGAGCTCCTTTGCATATTAGGCCACACATCCCTGACGTAGCCAGTCCTCCAAGAGCTTACAGGGCTCTTACTACAGGGCCTACTGTAAGCTCTTGGAGGATTGGCTACATCATGAGGGTGTGGCCTAATATGCAAAAGAGTTCCTGCTACAAAAAAAGCCCTGGGCCTCAGCAGGGTAGAATGCCATAGACTCCACCCTTCCAAGCCACCATTTTCTCCAGGCGATAATAAAAGGGAATCACCGGAAACAATGTAACTTTCACAAAACGGTGTACAAATAGAACAGAACACTGAATATTCAGTATGAATAATCAAAGGATTTTGCCCACCCCTGTGTCTGTTATAAGAAGCCGACTTTCAGGCTGCGGAAAGATCTGGGTCCCCTCTCTGCTGTGGAAACCTGCCAGTGACCGGAGCCCAGTCACCTGACCTACTTCTCAGGGTTGGTGGGGAGATAAAATGGAGAAGAGAGGGACATAAGCTGCCTTGGGATCCCCATGTGGGAGAAAAGCAGGGTATATATGTAGTGAATGGTGTTGTTGTTAGGGTTGCCAAGTCCAATTCAAGAAATATCTGGGGACTTTGGGGGTGGAGTCAGGAGACATTGGGGGCGGAGTCAGTAGCAAACTGAACTCCAAGAGAGCCAGTTTGGTGTAGTGGTGAAGTGCGTGGATTCTTATCTCAGAGGACCAGGTTTGATTCCCCACTCCTCCACTTGCAGCTGCTGGAATGGCCTTGGGTCAGCCAGAGCTCTCGTAGGAGTTGTCCTTGAAAGGGCAGCTTCTGCGAGAGCTCTCTCAGCCCCACCCACTTCACAGGGTGTCTGTTGTGGGGGGAGAAGATATAGGAGATTGTAAGCCACTCTGAGTCTCTGTCCTTGAAAGGGCAGCTGCTGTGAGAGCTCTCTCAGCCCCACCCACCTCACAGGGTGTCTGTTGTGGGGGGAGAAGATATAGGAGATTGTATGCCGCTCTGAATCTCTGATTCAGAGAGAAAGGCGGGGTATAAATCTTCAGTCTTCTTCTTCTCTGTAACCTGGAGACCGATTGTGTTACCAGGAGATCTCCATCCATCACCTGGAGATTGGCAACCCTGCTGCCTTGCAAAAGGAACGCACTATGCACAAAGGGCTGAACATGAAAATAATCTCTTGGAGATTAAAGTACCACTGTGGCTGTCTTTTCTTTTTTTTTTGTAAAGTGGGGGAAAGTATTCAAAGACTAAACACCCCAAGCTGAAGATGAAAACATTTTTCCATTGCTCTCCTCTCAGTTTGTTGCTACATACACTTTTTTTTCTCATCAAGACATTTCGCAAGCTTAAAGTGTAATTTGTAAAAAAAACGGCACTGAATGTATCCTAATTGGAACAGCGATCCCTACACTTTAACTTTGCCAAAGGAAATGTGATTGAAGAATAGCTTTGATTGCAGTCTCCGTAAAGGTAATGGATGCCCTGTGTTTTTTTAAGTCAACATTTAAAAGAAAAATTAATGCCGGAATTGAAAGGCACAGTTATGTTGCTAGTAATTGCAACTGAAACCAGAAGGGTTTCCTCCCAGGTGAAACGTGGTTAAATCCACTTCGGTGCATTCTTGTTTCTTCCTCAACTTTGGCTTTCCAGGTGGAACAGTTTTTACATTAGCATTCTAGGCAGGATCATGTTTTAATTGTCCTCCTGTATTACCAGGTTGCTGCTTCTCAAGCAGTCCAGTTTGTGTGGGGAGAGCCAGTTTGGTGTGGTGGTTAAGTGCGCAGACTCTTCTCTGGGAGAACGGGGTTTGATTCCCCACTCCTCCACTTGCAGCTGCTGAAATGGCCTTCGGTCAGCCATAGCTCTCGTAGGAGTTGTCCCTGAAAGCTCCTATCAGACCCCTGAGCAACTGGCTCTTGTCTGCTCCCCTCTCCCTCTCTCTTGCTTCCTTCTGCATCACAGCTTGCTTTGCAAGGCTTGCTCAATAGCACAGGAGCTACAGAGCAAAACCTTGATTTTCTCCACTGGCTGAGGCTCCTCCCCCTCCTGGGGAAGGAAGGAAAGAGCCAGAGTTTCCTTTGCCCAGTTCCCTGGATTCCAGGGGAGAAACACAAAGAAAGCACTTTTAAAAGCAACAAGTGCTAACATTTAAAGCATGTTACATTTTGTTTTAGTCATGTTTGTCTGTGTCCTTTAAAAAGTTTATACCTCTGCTACCCAATCCTAAATAGGTACACACCTGGTCCAGCCTGATATAGCCCGGCCCGACAAGGTCTCATTTGGGTCAGATCCGGCCCTCATAACAAAAGCGTTTGACACTCCTGACTTACAGGATCCATCCCAGCTGACAGTTTTTTGTGAGGTTGCGTTCTTGTGTAAAGTGCCGTGAAGTCACAACCAATTTAAGGCCACCCCCCCGTGAGGGGCTTTCAAGGCAAGTGAGAAATAGAGGTGGTTGGTCATTGCCTTCCTCTGCAGAGCCTTCTTGGGTGGTCTCCCAGCAAGGGGCTTTCAAGTCAAGTGAGAAGCAGAGGTGGTTGGCCACTGTCTTTCTCTGCAGAGCCTTCCTTGGTGTTCTCCCATCCAGGGGCTTTCAAGGCCAGTGAGAAGCAGAGGTGGTTGGCCATTGCCTTCCTCTGCAGAGCCTTCCTTGGTGGTCTCCCAGCAAGGGGCTTTCAAGGCAAGTGAGAAGCAGAGCTGGTTGCCCATTGCCTTCCTCTGCAGAGCCGTCCTTGGTGGTATCCCAGCAAGGGGCTTTCAAGGTCAGTGACAAGCAGAGATGGTTGGCCACTGTCTTTCTCTGCAGAGACTTCCTTGGTGGCCCCCCTTTTGAGCTTCCAAGATCTGATGAGATGAGGTATGCCACTCCGCCTTTCCTCCTTCGTTTAAGTTCCCAAGATACAGCATAAAAACTGAAAGTCCCTCAACCAAATGAGAAATTGACGTTTGCAGCCCTTTCGTCGACTTCTCCGCCAGTAACCTTTCCTCCAAGAAAACATTTTGGCAAAGGGATGGTGCTCTGTGTTCCAGTGACTAAAAGGCTACATTATATCTTGAGCGTATTGCAGTTGGTTTCCCACTGGGAGAAAATCCGAGACGATTGCAATGCTCTGCATTCGGCACCCCCCCCCCCCTTCCCTAGTCTGTCTCTAACGATTCTTTTCCCTCCCTCCCTTCCCTCGCAGTGGGAAGTTCATCTCAAGAACTTTATCTGGTTCGAAACGATAAAGTGAGTACATCACGGGGACAATAAGCATCCAGGAACTGGCAGATACTGCAAACGGCAACGGGAGAAAACAAAGCAACCAAACAGAACCTTGTTGAGCTTGCTAGATTTTTCTCAGAAGCAAAGCCAGGCCAGCGTCCAACTGAGAGCATTGCTAACTTTTGGAACCCGCCGTTTAGAAACTCTTGAGTTTTTCCCAACACAAAGTTGTGTAAGAAATCTGCCAAAGGAGGGCTTTAGTTGACCCTCTACCTTCTCCTCGTCCTTCAAAAGATAGTCTTTCTGGGGTTTTTTCCCCTCCTTTTGCTGATGTTATCCCCTCAACCTTGTTCCAGAATTGCTTTTTCTTATGACGCATTCCTTCCACCGACTTTGCTTCCCTTCACATTGGCATACGGTTTATATGTTCCATCTGTGGCTTTATTTTTCACTTCTGTTGCTTCGGCGTGAGCCTCATTTTTACGCCTTCGAATCCCGGCCAACGTTTCGGCCCCTTCCACATCTTTGCCTCCTGCCAGGGAGTCTACATCTGGGATGGGGGGGTGGCCAGAGAGAGCCAGTTTGGTATAATGGTTAAGTGTGCAGACTCTTATCTGGGAGAACCAGGTTTAATTCCCCACTCCTCCACTTGCACCTGCTGGAATGGCCTTGGGTCAGCCATAGCTCTGGCAGAGTTGTCCTTGAAAGGGCAGCTTCTGTCAGAGCTCTCTCAGCACCACCCACCTCACAGGGTGTCTGTTGGGGGGGAGGAAGATAAAGGAGATTGTGAGCCGCTCTGAGACTCTTGAGTGGAGGGTGGAATATAAATCCAATGTCGTCATCTTCTTCTTCATGTAAGAGCCATGCAGAATAAACGTCTGGTTTTTGAGAGCAGCAAGACACAAATGTCAGATGTTTGGAGAAGAAGATATTGGATTTATATCCCATCCTCCGCTCTTAATCTCAAAGTCTCAGAGTGGCTTACAATCGCCTTTATCTTCCTCCCCCGCAAGAAACACTCTATGAGGTGGGTGGGGCTGAGAGAGCTCTGACAGAAGCTGTCCTTTCAAGGACAACTCTTGCAAGAGCTATGGCTGACCCAAGGCCATTTCAGCAGGTGCAAGTAGAGGAGTGGGGAATCAAACTCGGTCCTCCCAGATATGAGTCCGCGCACCTAACCGCTACACTGAAGTGGCTCTCAGCAACCAGGCTGTGCTTTTTGGGGTTGTTATTTTGTTCCCACCCACCCCTTCCCTCTGCCTACAGCCTTGAGAGCCAATGTGATGTAGGGGTTGAGAGTGTCAGACTGGGATCTGAGACCAGGGGTTGAATCCCGACTCCATCAACAGAAGCCTGCAGGGCTTCTAGCCCCACTGGTGGACCTCCTGATGGTGCTTGATGGCACAGGGAGTCAATGGGCCAGACATAAGAACATAAGAGAAGCCATGTTGGATCAGGCCAGTGGCCCATCTAGTCCAACACTCTGTCACACAGTGGCCAAAAAACCCAGGTGCCATCAGGAGCTCCATCAGAGGGGGCAGGACACTAGAAGCCCTCCCACTGTTGCCCTGCCCTGCCCCCAAACACCAAGAATACAGAACATCACTGCCCCAGACATAAGAATATAAGAGAAGCCATATTGGATCAGGCCATTGGCCTATCTAGTCCAACACACTGTGTCACACAATGGCCAAAAAACCCAGGTGCCATCAGGAGGTCCACCAGTGGGGCTAGAAGCCCTCCCACTGTGCCCCCCCCCAGCACATGAACACAGAGCATCACTGCCCCAGACGGCGAGTTCCAACAATACGCTGTGGCTCATAGCCACTGATGGACCTCTGCTCCATATGCTTATCCAATCCCCTCTTGAAGCTGTCTGTATGCTTGTAGCCGCCACCACCTCCTGTGGCAGTGTGGCTCAGCAGAAGAGCCTCTGCTCAGCACGCAGGTCCCAGGTTCAATCCCCAGCATCTCCAATTGAAGGATCTTACAGGAGGTGATCAGAAAGACCTCTCTGCCTGAGATTCTGGAGACTGATTTTGATGGACCCAGTAAAAGGCAGGTTCGTGTACTAGGGGATGGCTTGTGGCTCAGGGGTAGAGAACCTGCTTTGAATGCAGAAGGTCCCAGGTTCAATCCCCAGCAGCTCCAGTTAAAGGACCTGGCAGGAGGTGATGGGAAAGACCTTTCTCTCCCTGAGACCCTGGAGAGCAGCTGCCAGTCCGAGTTGACAATACAGAAACTGACGGTCTGATTCAGGATAAGGCAGCTGCATGTGTGTTCGTGTGTGCCCTGCCTCAGCCTATCCTACCTCACAGGGTTGTTGTTGTGATGACTAAGTGTAGGCGTAGAGACCTTTTGGGTCCCCGAGGAGGAGAGAATGGATTTATACCCCATCCTTTGCTCGGAGGGGCTTCCAATCTCCTTCCCTTCCTCTCTACACAGCAGACACCCTGTGAGGTAGGCGGGGCTGAGAGAGCTCTGAGAGAATTGCTCTTGCGTCGAACAGCTCTGAGAGAGTTGTGATGCACCCGAGGTCACTCCAGCAGGTGCAAGAGGAATGGGGAATCAAACCCAGTTCTCCCAGATAAGAGTCTGCACACTTAAACACAACATCGAACTGGGTGACAAGAAAAGTGAGGCATAAATATAGATATTCCAGTACTTTGGCAATCAAGTGGAGGGTTTCAGGGCTCGTGTATGCATTAGTCAGCGCGTTCTTGATGTGCAAAAAAAGGTTAGTTATTTCTCTGAGGATTTGCTGTCCACTTGAGCCCCATGGCGCAGAGTGCTAAAGCTGCAGTACTGCAGTCAGAGCCCACGACCTGAGTTCGATCCCAGCGGAAGCTGGTTCAGGTAGCCGGCTCCAGGTTGACTCAGCCTTCCATCCTTCCGAGGTTGGTCAAATGAGCACCCAGCTTGCTGGGGGGAAAGCGTAGATGACTGGGGAAACCACCCCATAAAAAGCCTGGGCAAATCACCCTGTAAAAAGCCTGCCGTGAAAACGTGACAGCAACGTCACCCCAGATTTGAAAATGACTGGTGCTTGCACAGGGGACTACCTTTAAGAGCCTCGTGGTGCAGAGTGGTAAAGCTGCAGTACTGCAGTCCTAAGCTCTGCTCATGACCTGAATTCGATCCCGGTGGAAGCTAGGTTCAGGTAGCCAGCTTCAGGTTGACTCAGCCTTCCATCCTTCCGAGGCCGGTCAAATGAGGACCCAGCTTGCTGGGGGGAAAGCGTAGATGACTGGGGAAACCACCCCATAAAAAGCCTGGGCAAATCACCCTGTAAAAAGCCTGCCGTGAAAACGTGACAGCAACGTCACCCCAGATTTGAAAATGACTGGTGCTTGCACAGGGGACTACCTTTAAGAGCCTCGTGGTGCAGAGTGGTAAAGCTGCAGTACTGCAGTCCTAAGCTCTGCTCATGACCTGAATTCGATCCCGGTGGAAGCTAGGTTCAGGTAGCCAGCTTCAGGTTGACTCAGCCTTCCATCCTTCCGAGGCCGGTCAAATGAGGACCCAGCTTGCTGGGGGGAAAGTGTAGAAGACTGGGGAAGGCAATGGCAAACCACCCCGTAAAAAGTCCGCTGTGAAAACATTGTGAAAGCAACGTCACCCCAGAGTCGGAAACGACTGGTGGTTGCACAGGGGACTGCCTTTACCTTTTTACCAACTCAGATAAGTTCTCAAAGTTACACTTTCCTTTGTCATCTGCCTTTCCCTGTGATCCTTCTATTTGTTTCTACTTCCGCCAACCGAGGGTAGTACTTCACATGTCTCTTGGAGCTAGGGTTGCCAGCCTCCAGGTGGGAACTGGAGGTCTCCTGGAATTAGGACTGATCTCTGGATAGGGTTGTCAGGACCCATTCAAGAAATATAATAATAATAATAATAAATTTATTCTTATATCCCGCCCCCCCCCCCCCCGCCGAAGCGGGCTCAGGGCGGCTCCATGACATGGTTTACACCATGATTACACTAAAATCCATCAATACATTAAAACAATTATAATAGTTAGATACAGTTCAGATTAAATTACTTAACAATTAAAATTTTATCAAATATAAATTAAATTAAAGTGCCTAGGGACTTTGGGGGTGGAAATATCTAGGGACTTTGGGGGTGGAGCCAGGAGACTTTGGGGATGAAGCCAGGAGACATTGAGGGTATACAGGAGTAAGGTTGTGATAAGCATACTTGAACTTCCAAAGGGAGTTCTGGACATTACATTAAAAGGGACTGCACACCTTTTAAATGCCTTCCTTCCATTGGAAATAATGACGGATGGGGGCACCACATTTTGGGGGCTTTTTGAAACTTGGAGGGTCTTTTGAGGAGAGGCATTGAATGCTATGTTGCAAATGTGGTGCCTCTACTCAAAAAACAGTCCCCCCCCAAAGCTCCAGATACCAACAGATCAATTCTCTTTTACACCCTATGAGAATTAGTCTCCATAGGGAACAATGGAGGGCCCAGCAGACATTTCCCACCCACACTTTCTAATGACCCTGAAGCGGGGGAAGGGCCTCCAAACCGGGGGTGGGGGGGGGGATCCTGGGGATTAAGCAACCAAACAGAGTAATGTGAAAAAGTAGAGCAGGAGGAGAAAGCCATCCTGGCATTCACGTTAAATCAACCTCAAACCCTTAGAAATTCAATTATTTATATCGCAAATTAGTCATAGAAAATACAGTATATCACAAAGTGCAAAGAAAAACTATTCCCGAAACAACCATTCCTCTATTGATATCCGACAGTCTGATCCTTGCGATTGGAGTCGGGAAGTCGTGTGCAACATTGTGGAAACAGAGTCCAACGTTTCAGTTCTCTGTTAGCCAATATCTGGATGGAATGCAGCAAGGTGATAAGACGCGACAGGAACGCGCTCGATGCCGTTTCACGCAAGGCTTTGCCAAGCATGGAATTCTCTATGGAAACCCAGTGCACATCTTTGACTGAACCTCCCAGCACAAACCCACGAAGATACCCTTTGCAAACCAAAGAAGATTTCTGTCTTCTTTGGTTTGTAAAGGGAGAACGGGTGCTTTGGAGGGCAAACTCTACAGCGTTATACCATGCTGAGGACTCTAGCCTTCCCAGAAGTCCCCAGGAATTTCCCCAAGTTGGAGGTGGTAACGCGAATTGAAGCAGACTGTGGCTTACGAAACATTGGTTTGTCTTGCAGGTGCCACAAAACAATTTTGTTGTTGAAGCGAACAGTATATTTAAAGAAGCAATACGGCATCAAGGGGAAAAAATACAAACAAAACAATCACCTCTTGATGGCACCAGGGTTTTTGGCCGCTGTGTAACACAGAGTGTTAGACTGGATGGGCCATTGGCCTGATCCAACAGGGCTTCTCTTATGTTCTTATGTGACACAGAGTGTTGGACTGGATGGGCCATTGGCCTGATCCAACATGGCTTCTTATGTGACACAGAGTGTTGGACTGGATGGGCCATTGGCCTGATTCACCATGGTTTCTCTTATATTCTTACGTGACACAGAGTGTTGGACTGGATGCTCCATTGGCCTGATCTAACAAGGTTTCTCTTGTGTGACACAGAGTGTTGGACTGGATGGGCCCTTGGCCTGATTCACCATGGTTTCTCTTATGTTCTTACGTGACACAGTGTTGGACCGGATGGGCCATTGGCCTGATCCAACATGGCTTCTCTTATGTGACACAGAGTGTTGGACTGGAAGGGCCATTGGCCTCATCCAACATGGTTTCTCTTATATTCTTATGTGACACAGAGTGTTGGACTGGATGGGCCATTGGCCTGATCTAACAGGGCTTCTCTTATGTGACACAGAGTGTTGGACTGGAGGGGCCATTGGCCTGATCTAACAGGGCTTCTCTTATGTGACACAGAGTGTTGGACTGGATGGGCCATTGGCCTGATCTAACAAGGTTTCTCTTATATTCTTATGTGACACAGAGTGTTGGACTGGATGGGCCATTGGCCTGATCTAACAGGGCTTCTCTTATGTGACACAGAGTGTTGGACTGGAGGGGCCATTGGCCTGATCCAACATGGTTTCTCTTATATTCTTACGTGACACAGAGTGTTGGACTGGATGGGCCATTGGCCTGATCTAACAAGGTTTCTCTTGTGTGACACAGAGTGTTGGACTGGATGGGCCCTTGGCCTGATTCACCATGGTTTCTCTTATGTTCTTACGTGACACAGAGTGTTGGACGGGATGGGCCATTGGCCTGATCCAACATGGCTTGTCTTATGTGACACAGAGTGTTGGACTGGATGAGCCATTGGCCTGATCCAACATGGCTTCTCTTATGTTCTTATGTGACACAGAGTGTTGGACTGGATGGGCCATTGGCCTGATCTAACAGGGCTTCTCTTATGTGACACAGAGTGTTGGACTGGAGGGGCCATTGGCCTGATCCAACATTGTTTCTCTTATATTCTTACGTGACACAGAGTGTTGGACTGGATGGGCCATTGGCCTAATCCAACATGGCTTCTCTTATATTCTTACGTGACACAGAGTGTTGGACTGGATGGGCCATTGGCCTGATCTAACAAGGTTTCTCTTATATTCTTATGTGACACAGAGTGTTGGACTGGATGGGCCATTGGCCTGATCTAACAGGGCTTCTCTTATGTGACACAGAGTGTTGGACTGGAGGGGCCATTGGCCTGATCCAACATTGTTTCTCTTATATTCTTACGTGACACAGAGTGTTGGACTGGATGGGCCATTGGCCTGATCTAACAAGGTTTCTCTTGTGTGACACAGAGTGTTGGACTGGATGGGCCCTTGGCCTGATTCACCATGGTTTCTCTTATGTTCTTACGTGACACAGAGTGTTGGACGGGATGGGCCATTGGCCTGATCCAACATGGCTTGTCTTATGTGACACAGAGTGTTGGACTGGATGAGCCATTGGCCTGATCCAACATGGCTTCTCTTATGTTCTTATGTGACACAGAGTGTTGGACTGGATGGGCCATTGGCCTGATCCAACAGGGCTTCTCTTCTGTTCTTATGTGACACAGAGTGTTGGACTGGAGGGGCCATTGGCCTCATCCAACATGACTTCTCTTATGTTCTTAACCGAGACTCCACAATAGTTTTCCCACATGCATCCAAGACCCACGTTAAATGTTTTAGTTGTGGGGAAAACATTCATTCCGTTTATTTTTTGTACTTTCCAGCAGCCAGGAAAGTTATCTTCCTCGAAGATATCAAGGGCCAGATTGTCCCTTGCCTAGAACAACTTGCATGATAAATTTGCTCAGAGTGTTTCTCCATCCCCTCTCACACCCCATGTAACGTATTTTGGAGGAGGTAGAACAGGTTGTTTTCTTCCTTATCAGGGAATATTTCGGAATGGCTTCCAGAATCAAGAAAGCACTGAAGGAACTGGGCCAGGTGTGTGTGTGTGTGTTTGTGTGTGTGTGTGGATACTGTAGGATTCTCTCTGTAAAATTCTCACGTGAGGAAACCAAAGTGACCCGATATAACAGATCACTAGTATTTCCAGATTTGGTCAGAATTCAGAGCCAATGAACTGCCAGAGGTGTCGAACTCATTTGTTATGAGGGCCGGATCTGACATAAATGAGACCTTGTTGGGCCAGGCCATTTGTGTACCTATTTAAGATGAGGTAGCAGTGATATCAATTTTATAAAAACACACACACACACATATATATATATAAAATTAAAATATGCTTAAAATGTTAGCACTCATTGGTCTTAAAGATGCTTTCTTTGCATTTCTCCCATGGGATCCAGGGAACTGGGCAAAGGAAGCTCTGGCTCTTTCCTTCCTTCCCTGGAGGACTGGGAGGGGAAGGAGCCTCAGCCAGTAGAAGGAAGAGAGGCTTGGCTCAGTAGCTCTGCTGTGCGATTGAGAGAGCCTGGCAAAGCAAGCTCTCCCTCCCCCTCTTCTCCTCAAGGAAGGAGCCTCAGCCAGTGGAGAAAACAGAGGTTTTGCTCTGTAGCTCCTGTGCGATTGAGCAAGCCTGGCAAAGCAAGTTGTGATGCAGAAGAAAGCAAGAGAGAGGGAGAAGGAAGCAGACGACAGCCAGTAGCTCAGGGGCCTGATAGGAGCCCTCCAGGGGCCCTATTTGGCCCATGGGATGCATGCTTGACACCCCTGAACTGTACTTATCTGCAGGTATTTCCATACACAACACACGCTCATGTTTTTCCCCCACAACGTAATTATGCTGTTTGGACAAGAGAAAGTTTGGAGAGCTGCCTTTTTCTTTTTTTTTATGTGCCGCCATTTCTTGAAGGAACTCAGGCCAGTATAGGTAGTTTTGTGCTTCTCTGACCAATTTCCCACTCGCTTTACGCCGCCCTCATGCTCCTCTCCTCTGTGGGGCCTCCGTCAGATTTCACACTGTCCGCCCCGGAGTTGCAACTCGCTTTGCCTTTTTAGCGCTGCAAACAGAAACCAGTTTTTAGAAGTTCCTGCTTGCTGCGCGAAAGAGGTGGAACGAGTTGCAGCCCCCGGGGCAGAGAGTGTGAAATCCAACGGGGCCCCGCGGAGAAGAGGATACTGAGAGCGGCGTAAGGCGAGTGAGAAACTGGTCTCTGTTTCATCCTCGCAAAACCCCTATGAGGCGGGTTAGGCAGAGAGAGAGCCACTTCCTCAAGTCCACCCAATGAGATTTGAAATTGGATCTCCCAAGACTGCCCCAAAGCCATCCTTCTGTGTTCGCTACAGCATACTTTCTCGCCGATGTAGGTTTTGCAGTCGCTCTGGGAACCGATTCAGAATGAAACCAACATAGGGCGAGGACGGCCTCCTTGACACCGCTCTCTTTTTAGGTTTGTGCGTTTATGCATTTCTTTGAGCGGACAGCAAACGCAGGGGATATTTGTTTTTCAGTTTGTTTGTTTCGTAGTGGCACAGCCCTCTAGGCCAAAAGCTTTTCACAGGTTGTCCAATGCATGCATTGTCAGCCACAGGGTCAGAGTAGTGGAGTCCAAGAGATAAAGACTATTTAGCTGGGCTATGTCATGCGTTATCAGGCTAGCCCGAGCTTGTCAGATCTTGGAAGTTAAATTGGGTTGGCCCAGGCTAGTATTAGGAATACCGGGGTCGTGATATGAAGGCAAGCAATGAAGAAGACGACGACTGAAGATTTATACCCCGCCCTTCTCTCTGAATCAGAGACAGAGCGGCTTACAATCTCCTATATCTTCTTCCCCCACAACAGACACCCTGTGAGGTGGGTGGGGCTGAGAGGGCTCTCCCAGCAGCTGCCCTTGCAAAGACAGAGGGGCTTACAATCTCCTATCTCTTCTCCCCCCCTCCACAACAGACACCCTGTGAGGTGAGTGGGGCTGAGAGAGCTCTCCCAGAAGCTGCCCTTTTAAGGATAACTCCTGCCAGAGCTATGGCTGACCAAGGCCGTTCCAGCAGCTGCAAGTGGAGGAGTGGGGAATCGAACCCAGTTTGATATAAAGTTTATATCTCTGCCATCTAATGTTAAATAGGTACACACATGGCCCGGCCCAACATGGCCTGACCCAACAAGGTCTCTTTTATGTCAGATCCGGCCCTCATAACAAATGAGTTCGACACCCCTGGCCTAGAGCATCCCTCACAAGTGTTTGTCCAGCAGCCACTTTAAGACTGCCAGTGAGGGGGTCTCCCCACCTCCCAGTTTGGTGTAGTGGTTAAGTGTGCGGACTCTTATCTGGGAGAACTGGGTTTGATTCCCCACTCCTCCACTTGCACCTGCTAGCGTGGCCTTGGGTCAGCCATAGCTCTGGCAGAGCTGTTCTTGAAAGGGTAGCTGCTGGGAGAGCTCTCTCAGCCCCACCCACTTCACAGGGTGTCTGTTGTGGGGGAAGAAGAGAAAGGAGATTGTGAGCCTCTCTGAGTCTCTGATTCAGAGAGAAGGGCGGGGTATAAATCTGCAATTCTTCTTATCTGGGAGAACCAGGTTTGATTCCCACTCCTCCACTTGCAGCTGCAGAAATGGTCTTGGGTCAGCCATAGCTCTGGCAGAGCTGTCCTTGAAAGGGCAGCTGCTGGGAGAGCTCTCTCAGCCCCACCCACTTCACAGGGTGTCTGTTGTGGGGGAAAAAGAGAAAGGAGATTGTGAGCCTCTCTGATTCAGAGAGAAGGGTGGGGTATAAATCTGCAATTCTTCTTATCTGGGAGAACCAGGTTTGATTCCCCACTCCTCCACTTGCAGCTGCTGAAATGGTCTTGGGTCAGCCATAGCTCTGGCAGAGCTGTCCTTGAAAGGGTGGCTGCTGTGAGAGCCCTCTCAGCCCCACCCACCTCGCAGGGTGTCTGTTGACGGTGGGGAGGAAGGTAAAGAAGATTGTAAGCTGCTCTGAGATTTGGAGTGTAGGGCAGTATATAAATCCAATATCTTCTTCCAGTATCTTCTCTCTTGGTAGCTGATTCCGCTGCTGAACAAGTCTTGTAGTCAAAAAGTTTTTCCTAATATGCAGCCAGTACCTTCCCTCTCTTCTGCTGCCAAAAGGAACAGCTCCTTGCCCTCCTCTAAGTGACAACACTTCAAAGATTTCAAGGGAGCCATCGTGTCCCCAGTCCCTCAGCCTTTCCTCACAGGGCTCGGTCTCCGGGTCTCTCGTGTAGCCAAACCGTTCCTACAGCCACGACCTCTGGTTTTAGACAACTTCAGTCCCTCATTCGTTCTCCCCTCTCGTAATCCTTTATACCCAAACCAAGGATATCATGTTCTAAGGAACGTGGGGTTAGGGCGGGCTGAATTCCTCCATTGTTTATTTGGACTGTGCTTTTTAAAGATGCTAACAAAGTCCATAAGCAAATACCATCTGGGCAAATATTTACTAAAATCGGTGAAGGGTGAAGTGCCAGTTCAACTATAGCTTGTGTTTCATTATCTAGTCTCCACCAATATTATCTATTACCTCCCTACATGGTATCCTAGAGGTGCTTTGGGGTACTGTGTGAGCCCTCAAAAGCGGATTGGACCAACATCTGGAGCAGAGGTCCATCAGTGGCTTTTAGCCACAGGGTATTGATAGAATTCTCTTTCTGGGGCAAGAGATGCTCTGTATTCTTGGTGCTTGGGAGGGGCAACCAGAAGCTCTTGGAGGATTGGCTACATCACGGGGGGGGGGGGTGGCCTGATATACAAAGGAGCTCCTGCTACAAAAAAAGCCCTGCCTACTACCTGATCCTTTTAAATGTAAGGTGCCGGGGATTGAACCTGGGACCTTCTGCGTCCCAACCAGATGCTCTATCACAACCACAGTCCCTCGTCGAACAGCTACACATTTTCCCATAGTTGTCATCTGATGAGGGTTCACATATTCTGATGAGAACATAAGAACATAAGAGAAGGCATGTTGGATCAGGCCAATGGCCCATCCAGTCCAACACTCTGTGTCACATAAGAACATAAGAGAAGCCATGTTGGATCAGGCTAATGGCCCATCCAGTCCAACACTCTGTGTCACATAAGAACAGAAGAGAAGCCATGTTGGATCAGGCCAATGGCCCATCCAGTCCAACACTCTGTGTCACATAAGAACATAAGAGAAGCCATGTTGGATCAGGCCAGTGGCCCATCCAGTCCAACACTTTGTGTCACATAAGGACATAAGAGAAGCCATGTTGGATCAGGCCAATGGCCCATCCAGTCCAACACTCTGTGTCACATAAGAACAGAAGAGAAGCCATGTTGGATCAGGCCAGTGGCCCATCCAGTCCAACACTTTGTGTCACATAAGGACATAAGAGAAGCCATGTTGGATCAGGCCAATGGCCCTTCCAGTCCAACACTCTGTGTCACATAAGAACATAAGAGAAGACATGTTGGATCAGGCCAATGGCCCATCCAGTCCAACACTCTGTGTCACATAAGAACATAAGGGAAGCCATGTTGGATCAGGCCAATGGCCCATCCAGTCCAACACTCTGTGTCACATAAGAACATAAGAGAAGCCATGCTGGATCAGGCCAATGGCCCTTCCAGTCCAACACTCTGTGTCACATAAGAACGTAAGAGAAGGAATGTTGGATCAGGCCAATGGCCCATCCAGTCCAACACTCTATGTCACATAAGAACATAAGAGAAGCCATGCTGGATCAGGCCAATGGCCCATCCAGTCCAACACTCTGTGTCACATAAGAACATAAGAGAAGCCCTATTGGATCAGGCCAATGGCCCTTCCAGTCCAACACTCTGTGTCACATAAGAACATAAGAGAAGGCATGTTGGATCAGGCCAGTGGCCCATCCAGTCCAACACTCTGTGTCACATAAGAACATAAGGGAAGCCATGTTGGATCAGGCCAATGGCCCATCCAGTCCAACACTCTGTGTCACATAAGAACCTAAGGGAAGCCATGTTGGATCAGGCCAGTGGCCCATCCAGTCCAACACTCTGTGTCACATAAGAGAAGCCATGTTGGATCAGGCCAGTGGCCCATCCAGTCCAACACTCTGTGTCACATAAGAGAAGCCATGTTGGGTCAGGCCAATGGCCCATCCAGTCCAACACTGTGTGTCACACAGTGGCCAAAAAACCCAGGTGCCATCAGGAGGTCCACTAGTGGGGCCAGGACACTAGAAGTCCTCCCACTGTGCCCCCTCAAGCACCCAGAATACAGAGCATCACTGCCCCGGACAGAGAGTGCCATCTATACCCTGTGTCAAAGCAAGCTGTTATGCAGAAGAGGAAGCAAGGTATAGGGAGAAGTAGATGACAGCCAGTTGCTTGGCAGCCTGATAGCAGCCCTCTGGGGGCCTGATTCGGCCCCCAAACTGCATGTTTGACACTCCTGCATTAGAGTTTTCAAGGCAAGAGACGTTCTGATGCGGTTTGTCATTGCCTGTCTCTGCATAGTGACCTTGGACCTCCTTGGTGGTCTCCCATCTGTGTATTAAGCGGGCTTGATCCTGGCTTAGCTTCCAAGACCTGACAAAGTAGGACTAGCCTGGGGCATCCAGGGAGGGGCGTGTATTGACTGTACTTGTAGTTTACTCCCGTCCGTCCTTTAGCCCCAGCTCCTAAAAGAAGTAACCACTTCGTTTCTCTCTCCGGTTCCTCCTACTTCTTGTTCTGCAGGCAAAAACTATTTTTTGCAATTCCACATTCCTTTCCAGGTGTTGAGTCCAGGGGCATCTTTCAGACCAACAAAAGTTTATTTAAGAACCAATGGGAATGTGTTTGGGTTGATTTCTGTGCTTCCAGCCGTCTTGTTTTGACATTACTCCAATGCGAAATCTGAACCAGAGTATCGTATCAAATGGGGCTCGCTTCTTTCTCAGTGACGGGGATTTCCAACCAGGATTAAACCCGGATTAAGAATCCACTTTACTGGAAAAGAAAGAAACTTCAGTTTGTGATCTGTATACCAACACTTGGGCGCAGGCCTCAGATTCAGCAGGAGCTCACAGGAGCACAGCTACTGAACCTTTCTGAGGGTTCCTCCTCCTTCTCCCCACCTACCTTATCCAGTGAATAGTAGGTGCAGCTGCACAACAATCCCTGGATTAGGAGAGCGGGCAGCCGGGCAGCCAGCCAGCCACCAGGAGCTTTGCCGCACCCCCAGCAGCCCTCATTAACCCCTGGAGAAGCCCACGCCACCCTTTCGCCACTGTGTATGTGATTTTGGGTGGCGGGTGGCTTGCTGGCCTTTTGACTGGGACGGTGGTGGCCCAGGGAGAGCCCTAGGTGAGCGAGGCCTGCTTAGGCTGGCTGGATCTCTAGCCAGCCCAATCAGGCTTCGCTTACCCGGGGCTCTCATTTTTGCATCGGGTTGCTTTTGGCTGAGGGGGGTGGTGGCATATGCTAATGAGTTATGCTACACCACCTGTGTACGACCCCTGCTTGGACGTAACAACAAACTGGCGTTAGATCCAGTAGGGAAAGCGCTAACCTTTACTTCTCATGAGGAGGGAGGATTGTGAGCCGGAGAATCCCGCTCCTCAGGAACAAACTCTGATTTGTTTGCAGTGTCTGAATAGCGCCTGAACCTTTCTGCTGACGTTAACCGCTAAACTTGGCAGGTGTGACCAGGATTCCGAAAGGGAAGGGGTGGGAGGAAAGACCAAGGGATCCTGCATCCTGCTCTCTGTTGCGTAACCATGGTTAAGAAGTTGGCAATGGTCTGTCTGCCCCGTCCCTGGTAGGAACGCGGCCCAGAATGAATCCTGCTGTAACTGTTGTTGACAGCTCATTAGTCTTTCCCTGCGTAACAGAACAATTCCATAGGAAGTCGGCAATTGTCGCTGTTTAAATGCACTGAGGCAACAACCGAGTGTTTAACTTCCTTACCTCATTGTCCCCAAGAAAAATATTGATGTTGTTTGGGCAGGGCTGCATGTTGTTTATCAAGTTGGTGTCCTGCAAACTCTGAACAAACACATGTCGCCTTCTTTGCAGGAAGAAAACGAAATCCCTGCCAGCGTGTTTGTGAAGGAACCTGTTCCCAGCATTACCGAGGGGAAGGAAGAGCAAGTTGACGAGAACAAGGCTTTGGAAGAGACCATGCATACCGTGGAGCTGTCCTCCGAGGATGAGGCACCCCATGAGGAAGACGGCGCGGAGGACAGCCTGGATGAGAAAATGGAAGAATCGAGGGCTGAGAAAATCAAGAGGTCGAGCCTCAAGAAGGTGGACAGCCTGAAGAAAGCGTTTTCCCGCCAAAACATCGAGAAGAAGATGAATAAGATTGGCACCAAGATTGTCTCTGCCGAACGGAGGGAAAAGATTAAGAAGTCCTTCACCCCTAACCATCAGAAGTCCTCCACCTCGAAAAGCTCGTCTTTCAAAGTCTCCCCCCTGACATTCAACGTGAAGAAAAATCGCGAAGGAGAAGCTCCCGCAGAAATGCAAGAGAAACCAGCAGAAGCAGCCAGCGGTGAGCAGGTGGCAAATGACGAGGAGACCTCCTTCACCGAGGTCCACTCCGATCTGGTCTCTCCCACTTCTCCAGCCGAAGAAGGGAAGGCCTTTGCTGATTCCCTCGAAAAAGAAACCAGGAGCGAAGAAGAAACAGCCATGATCAATAACAACATTGAGCTCGCCATCGTCGAAGAAGACGAAGACTATGGGCGTCCATGCAGAGAAGAAGGGAGTATTATGAAGAAAGAAATGTGCCAGCCGGCAGGGAAACAGAACAATCGGATGAAGAATCGAACCAAGCTGCTGTCCTCCAGTTAGACCAAACAGCGTAGATCATCCAACCCTTCGTTGGCCTTTTTAAATACACATGGTGTGTTGTTGGTTTTCTTTAGTTACGTGAGTAACTAGGGTATATGTCTGTTACACAAGAAGAGGCATGGAGCAATATTAATTCAAGGCAGAGGGTTTCGAAAACGAACAAAAAAATGTAGATTTCCACACCAGGCTAATTTCTAAAACCCTGACTGAAATCCATGATGGAAAGGTCTGATGCAAATATAACTTTAATGCAATTCTGTTTTGCTCCTATCTCACAGGAAACTCCCACAATTCCATTATGAATCAAACTCCCACAATTCCATTATTGGTGCAGTTAATGGTAACCAGGGGCACTGGTAAAAGAACCCCCTGGAGGCATGGGAGGGTATATCTGCTGTTGAAAAAAATAGACCTTGGTTTTGTATCAGTTTAAGAGCCTCGTGGCGCAGAGTGGTAAAGCTGCAGTACTGCAGTCGAAAGCTCTGCTCACGAGTCACGACCTGAGTTCAATCCCCAGCAGAAGCTGGGTTTTCAGGTAGCCGGCTCGAGGCTGACTCAGCCTTCCATCCTTCCGAGGTCGATCAAATGAGTACCCAGCTTGCTAGGGGGAAAGTGTAGATGACTGGGGAAGGCAAAGGCAAACTACCCCGTAAAAAGTCTACCGTGAAAATGTTGTGAAAGCAACGTCACCCAAGAGTCGGAAACGACTGGTGCTTGCACCTTTGCCTTTTTATATCAATTTAGTCATGTTTGGTGGGCATGCTGAGAATTATCAGGGGTCCCTGAACAGAACTTTAGCTCCTAGAGTTCCCTGGGGAAAGGGGATAGGCTAGCAAACCAGAGTATGGTATAGACAGGCTTTTTATGTCTCATTGGGGAAGAAGTCGCCAAGCAATGCACTCATTCAAAGTCCTCGTTATTTTTCCCAGGCCGCATCCTTGTGTCGTTGGACGCTGAGCTCCAGAAATCACTCGCAACTGGATTTTCCTGTGCAGACAAGACAACCCAGGAAGTGACTGATTGCTAGAGTACAAGGATTAGCCCGATATACAATGCTGTCTGGATGTGGCTTCAGCCATGGTGCTTGGGAAGAGTTTATTTCTGGGAAAGAGTAAACCCATGTTTTATGGGCCACAAATTATATTCTGCTTTGCTTTCTGGGGACAGTTGACCCTAGAAATATTCTGATTGAGGAGGGAAAGTGATGGATGTTCACTCTCTGCCTTCTTAGCAGATTCTGTCGATCAGGGGTCCCCAAATATATTCAGCCCGCAGGCAGTTTTGGAATTCTGACACAGTGTGATAGACACGGCTATAAAATGGCTGCCTCAGCAGGTGGAGCCAGCCCCAAAATGACCGCTGCCGCAGCTTACTTTCAGCCACGCAGAGAAGATCCTTGTGTTGTGGCGGCAGCTGCTGCCAAAGCAACATTTTGAAAAATCTGCACAGCCAATCAGATTTCCAGTGGCCAGTCAGAAGTCTCGCTGGGCAAAAGCCCCCTCTGGCCCTGCCTACTTTTAATAGACGTTCTGCAGGTGGCTACCTTGGTGCCTGCAGGCTCCTTGTTGGGGACCCCTGCTGTCGATAGTGAACTCTGCGTGTTCCTCTCTGTGCAGCATTCCATGTATGCTGTCGTCTATGAAACACATGAAGGCCTGATCCCCGAAGTTAACGTTTTTTGTGTAGTAAGTCTCAGTGAGGCCCAGTGACTTTTTTCGTTTAAGCATCACAGGCAGAGCGGTGACATCACGCCAGGGCGAGTTGCCAAAAACTGGGGCACATTCCCCAGGAGATGGCTGATAACCTCTTGCTCGAGGACTCGGATCGTAAAATCTTTGACGAGTGTGGATGTGTGATCGAGAGATACTGTTCCAGGCCAAACGGATGTGGTAAAGACTGCCTTGGGGTGACCTTTACCGCATCAAAAAAAAATTAATATGAACATTGGGTTTTAGCTACAGTACTGTTAGCTTGTAACTACTGAGACAAAAGCCATCCGGTTATTGTCTTGTCAACTTCGGAAGGGACCGTATTAATCATATTCGGGCTGTATAAACAACATTCCTCAGGCAACATTATTTTAACCCCCACTTGACCGTAGAGGATGTTTTGGTAAGAAGAGGGTCCACCGAAAAGCTAATGTTCCTAGAACTTCTAGATTTGAATTCAGTAGCACCTTAGAAAGCTAGCATGGTTCTTAAAAGTGGCAGACTCAAATCTGGAGAACCGGGTTTGATTCCCCATTTTTTTTTCCTCCATCTTGAAGCCTGCTCTGTCACTGTTCTCTCAGGACTCTCTCAGCCCCGCCTGCCTCACAAGCTTCCCATTGTGGGGAGAGGAAGGGAAAGGGATTGTCAGCCACTTTGAGACATCTGAGGCCTGTAGGATGACCTTGGGCCAGTCACGTTCTCTCAAAGTTCTCTCAGCTGCACCTGCCTCACAAGATGTCTTGTTGTAGGGAGAGGGAGGGAAAGAGATTGTCAGCCGCTTTGAGATACCTGAGACCTGCTGGGTGACCGTGGACCAATCATGGTTCCCGCAGAACTCTCTCAGCCCCACCTGCCTCACAAGGGTGCTTGTTGTGGGAAGGGAAAGGCAATTGTAAGCCACTTTAAGACTCCTTAACAGAGAGAAAAGTGGGATGTGAAAACCTACTGTTCTTCTTCCGACAAGATTTTTGCGGGGTATGAGTTTTTTGAGTCCTTAAATCTGACGGAGGCCGAGTCTCAAATCCTCATATCCTACAAAATCTTTTTGGACTCGAATCTAGTGTAGCAACACAGCTGTCTTCTGAAACTAGTAGAACTATGTTACTAGTGAAACAAGACTGAATTGGATGGGAACTACTGAAGACTAGTTTGGATAAAGATCTTTGTAATGAGTCCGCTCCCCCATTACAGAGAATTCAGAGGAAAGTGAGGGGAATGGGTAAGATTGTAAGACATGTGGAATTGTCCACGGGATGTATTTAAAACATTCACCCACCTTAAAAGCACCTTAAAGAACACAAAGTGGAACAATTGCTTCCTCTGCTTACTGAAGGGGTCCTTAAGAGACCTCTGATTGAGGGAAGAGATACGCAGGGAATGTTTATCACTGGGGAAACTTGTGCTTTGATGCCCTTCGCTCCCACTTTTGCTTCCCCTCTCCAGGAGAATGACGGTGCCATGCTAAAAAGAGTTCCTTCCTTCAAAGCCCATTGATGGACTTAAGAAGGATACAACTCTCTTTGGGATCACACAGGCTATTCTAATGTCAGAACTGATGATCAGGAACTGAGCGAGAAAAACAGAAGTGAATGTACATAGAATAAACTTAGCATACATCTAAGAGCCAGTTTGGTGTAGTGGTGAAGTGCGCGGACTCTTATCTGGGAGAACCGGGTTTGATTCCCCACTCCTCCAGTTGCAGCTGCTGGAATGGCCTTGGGCCAGCCATAGCTCTCGCAAGAGTTGTCCTTGAACGGGCAGCTTCTGGGGGAGCTCTCTCAGCCCCTCCCACCTCACAGGGTGTCTGTTGTGGGGGAAGAAGATAAAGGAGATTGTGAGCCGCTCTGAGACTCTGAAATTCTGAGAGAAGGGTGGGGTATAAATCTGCAGTCTTCTTCTTCAGCAACATACCTGGCTCTAGTTTAACTCTGCGTTCTTGTTTTCTGTGTGTGCTGATTCAATAACGACTGTGTATATATACATGTATTATTTTGGTCTATTTTAAGAGTAAGGTAGATTTTTTTTAAAAAAAAATGCTATTTGCTTAATCAGGTATGTTTAAGTGGTAAAAGGGAGAGGTGTAAAGCATAAGTAGATTATAGACTGATACACGCTAAACTACTGTATTTAAGAGTGAAACACAACAACGTTTGCAATATAATATATGATTTAAACTGTTCTGACGAGCTTCTAAGAGATAAAGGAAAGGATGTATAATAAGAGAATATTTGAAGAAAATACAGGAGGGAGTCAAATAGTAAGATTCCACCGAACGAATGAAGATATATTTGCAAGTAGTACATCTTGAAAGATACATTTTCATTCCACCCTTACAAGCAGAGGTGTTTTGGAACACACATCGATATAGTCTTTTGAAACAGATTGAACAGTAGCTGGCCACGATCCAGCCTGTAGTTGTGCATGTTTTAACTTCATAGCTTTCCATGAGGATTAAGTGTGCATCGTCCGATAGTATGGAGGCCACTGTGCATCATGAAGGAATCTCGGAAATCTCTCGCGTGGTCTTGCCCATATCCAGCCGTACGAAGTTAACAGTAGATAATGTTGACCGTGCCTGCCAAGCAGACCGGTGAATTTGAACCGTATTCATATTTGTGGACACTCATCAGATGCTTAAGCAATTGTCAACATTCTCTGGTAGTCTTCTTAACAGATTTTGAGTCCAGCAGCCCTTTAGAGATTAACAAAATTTTCCAGGCTGTAAGCTTTTGTGCGTCAAAGTTCAATTCATCAGACAATTTCAGGTGCGTAGCTGTATTGGTCTGCGGTATAAGAGCAACATTTGAGTCCAGTAGTGGTAGACTGAATTACTGCAGTCCAAACTCTACTCGTGACCAGAGTTTGATCCCGGCAGAAGCTGATTCAGGTAGCCAACTCAGAGTTGACTCAGCCTTCCATCCTTCCAAGGTCAGTCAAATGAGTCCCCAGCTTGCTGGGGGTAAAGGGTCGATGACTGGGGAAGGCAATGGCAAACCACCCCGTAAAAAGTCTGCTGTGAAAACGTCATGATGTGACATCACCACATGGGACAGTAACAACTCAGTGCTTGCCCAGAGGACTACCTTTACCATTAACACCATAAAAACCAACAAGGGTATAAGTTTTCAAGAGTCAAATGCCCTTAGTCCGATACAAGTCATCTGCCGAAGGGAACTTTGATTTCGGAAAGCTTATACCTTGGAATTCTTGTTGGTCTCTCCATGGTTCATGAATCCTGCTCTTCATCAGACGAAATGACTTCTGACTCATCCCAGGAAACTTCACTAGCCTTGACGGTGCTGCATGACTCCCAAGTTTGTTCTGCTGCAGACTAATATGGCCACCCACCTGAAACTATCTTGTATTCTTGACAATCAGCACATTTTGAAAATTTCGCTGTAATGGTTCGGATTAATGTTCACACGGGGGGGGGGCGGGGGGAAGTGTGGACTGTTTTGGGGGAAAAATGGAACAGTTTTTACCTTTCCAGTTAGCGGTGTCAGAAAATGTTCTACCGCCTTGTATTTGTATTGTGTGACATGCTGGTTACAAACAGCAACGAACACAGTTCTCTGCAGCATACCAGTTACGAAGAGCAGCGAACCAAATTCTGTGCAACGTACCATTTACAAGTAGCAATTGAGCCCAGTTCGGCTCAACATTCCAGTTACAAAGAGCAGCTGGCACAGTTCTGTACGACATTCCGGTTACAAACAACAATAAACACGATTTTGTGAAACATACATGTTACAAATAGCAGTGAACACCTTTCTGTGGAACATACCAGTGACAAACAGCAATGAAAGCAACCCACGCGGAACTTGTGTGCAAGCTTAGTGGGAACTCTGCTCACACCCAGTTCTGATGCATTTCAGCAGGGTTTTGTACCTGCCCCAATAGGGGAATTGTCTCGGTAGCTTTTTTCAAACCTTGCATTTTACATTTTATACTGGACTTTGCAATGCTATAGCCTCTGAGTATTACGGTTTGCAAGCAGCGCTGGACTTGGCCAGAAATGAAAATGCATTCCTTTTGCCTATTGAATCTTTTTTGAATAATCCATTCCACTTAATTATAAAAGCAAACCAGCAACAAACCTACAAGTGCCTGCCAGTCATGTTTTGTTTGTATGTATTCTTTTCTCCTTTAATGCTGTTAAATCTGCTTTTATATAATGTTGCACTAAAGCCTTGTGTTCTCCCCTCCCCCAAGATATATTTAGTACCGCAAATTAAGGAAGTCTTGTAAGAAAAGATATCTGTGTTGGCAAGCTATGCAAACAAAGGCAGCTTCCTGCAATCACTTAAGTGCCACTGGATGTTTCATCAGTGTTGATTTCTTAAGCCGGACTGTTGGTAGTTGATTTTTTAAAAAATAAATAAATAAATGCAATATTATGAGAGAGCTGCAATCAGTAGAAACGACTGTGATATAATCTGCACGGATGCATCGTACTTTGCATTAACAACGCTGTAACGTCGTCTGATAACTAACTGAAGATGTGAGCGATTCAATAAAAAAACAATCAAACTTAAGCAAGTTCATTTTGTCTGGGCAAAGTCATTGCAGAATTCGCAGAAGACCGTTCTGATCTTAGTGTGCTTGCGTTTCAGAGACAGAGCCATGCAAAGAAGAAGACCATAGATTTATACCCCGCTCTTTTCTCTGAATCAGAGTCTCAAAGCAGCTTACAAACGCCTTCATCTTCTTCCCCTACAACAGACGCCCTGTGAAGTGGGTGGGGCTGAGAGAGCTCCCCTAGAAGCTGTCCTTTCAAGGACAACTCCTGCGATAGCTGTGGCTGACCCAAGGCCATTCCAGCAGCTGCAAGTCGAGGAGTGGGGATCAACCCCAGTTCTCCCAGATAAGTTCGCACACTTAACCACTACACCAAACTCGCTCTCAAAGAAGCTGAATATGCAATACGCTTCCTCATTGCGATATTCCTCTGGCTCCTGTTAAACTTGCTGGAACCCTCGATGTAGATAGAACTGGAAACGGCAGTGCCATCCAACTGCGGGTCTAGAGCAGGGCTCCCCAACGGCACCACGGCTCCCTTCGACACCTTTCTTGGTGCTCACCAAGTGGGCGGGGCTCCTGCCCAACTCCTGATTGGCCATTGGAGAGCTGATTGGCGGTGCAAATTTCAGTGCCAGCAGCCTCTAGTGTTAATTTTGTTTTCTGTCTCGCTGCTCTTCCGCAGTATTTTTTTTTTTAATGCACCTCTTGTCCCCTGTCCTTGGGCTCTTTTTGAATGCGGGTCCTCTCGCAGAGTTGTCCTTGAAAGGGCAGCTTCTGGGAGAGCTCTCCCAGCCCCACCCACCTCACAGGGTGTCTGTTGTGGGGGAGGGAGATAAAGGAGATTGTGAGATGCTCTGAGATTCGGAGTGGAGGGCAGGAGATAAATCCAATATCTTCTCATGGCCGTCATTTTGTGATTGGCTCCACCTCCTACGGTGGCCATTTTGTAGTTGGACTCTCCACCTTGTGTCATCATTCCAAAGTGGCCCACAGGCTCAAAAAGATTAGGGACCCCGATTGTAAACATGTTTCTCTGAATCCCAGTGCCTGTTGTTTTTTAAAAAATCACAAGGGATTTTGAGCAGAAAAATGAGATGAGGGTTTGTTTAAAACCCCTCCCTGTGCTGCTTTTTGACTAAGAATCCTTCTGAAGCGGCTTTTCTGTAGATCTAGAAAACTGGAGCTCCAATGTACCAAGTTTGTTGATGATGTCCTTCTTGTATCTATTGCATTTTCTTTTTTAAAAAAATAAGGGAACAACACTGGTATTGTTAGAGAAAGTGGGAGCACCAAATCGCTGATTTAACTTCCAATAGGGCACCTTCCAGATGCCTAAGTATCTGCATTTTTCATTGCATTGCACTAGACTTTTTAATACGGTACCTTAAAAGAGATCTCTGAGCAGAAGGGAATTGAAATGGACATTCTTGTTTATTCACACTGATAAACTTACGTCTTGCGGAGTGCCACCCGGTCTTTAGGAGGCTTAATTTTACTGACAGGCCGAGGCATGTACATTTAACCTTCTAAGGATCCCTGTCAACTCGCGGCAGCTTTCAAACGCTTGCGAGGGAATCGAGCGTCGTGTTTGCATTGCGTTCTCTGCTGTGGCCGAATGGTTTCTATCCTTGCGAGCTTTAAAGTCCAACAAAAGTGGCTATGTGGGAGAAGTGGCTATCGACGGACCTATTCCTTTTGGGGGTTTCATCCATGCTAGGGCAAAATGAGCACTGTTTTGAGATTTTTTTTTTTAAATTGCAGTTGCAATAAATAAGAGTTGCCATTTAAAAATAAAAAAAGCAATGTGGGTTTGGAGGCTATAAGATAGCAAAGCTGTTTCTGGAAATCCCGCCCCCCCCCCCCCCAAAAAAAATCAACTTTCCAGCAGGCACATTAAGCAAACTTTAAGATATCATATTTAGTGGGGTGATTGAAAAATTATATAAAAAGAAAGAAGAAGCAGTCCTTCGATTCCTACCATATGATCTCTCGCAATCTACTAATTCCTCTCAGTTTCTGCCTTCTTTTATTTTTAGCAAACATTTTCATTACGGAGATGTAAAGGGAAAGGTACCTTCTTTGACAATTAAAAGGATTAGAGCAGGGGTGTCAGACATGCAGCCCGGGGACCGAATCAGGCCCCCAGCAGGCTCCTATCGGGCCCCTGAGCAACTGGCTGTCGCCTGTTTACTTTTCCCTCTCTCTTGCTTGCTTCTGCATCATAGCTCGTTCTGCCAGGCTCACTCAATCGCACAGCAGAGCTTCTGAGCCAAGCCTCTCTCCCTTCTAGTAGGTCCCCTGAGGAAGGAAGGAAAGAGCCAGAGCTTCCTTTGCCCAGTTTCCTGGATTGCATGGGAGAGATACAAAGAAAGTACCATTAAGACCAACAGGTTCTAATGTTTTACAAGTACATTTTAAGGTTTTTTTAAAAAAATGTGTGTCCTTTATAAAGTTTACATCTCTGCTCCCTGGCATTGCATTTTATGACACACATGGCCCCACCCAACGAGGTCTCATTTATGTCAGATCCGGCCCTCATAACAAATGTGTTCGACACCTCTGGGTTAGTGACTGTTAAAAATAAAAGCATTGAATTATAGCAATGCCATTTTTTTAAGTACTCCAAAGGCCACTTGGTAGTGTGGCAGAGAAAATGCCATCTACGAGGGGCTGGTGGAAGGAAAAGAGGTGTCGATACTGTTGGAACCTTCAGTGAGGTGAACCTTCCAATGCAAACAGCTTCCTAATGGAGTTGGAACTGCGTTGTCCCCAGAAAGATCACACCAAACCAGGTCTGAGAAAAGATGTGCCAAGCAAAGGGAAGGGCTAGAAAATGGATGCTCAAAGACAAAACCCATTGCAGTTTAGAGGCCAAGATCCAGTCCATATTGTTCAGCGATTGTCGCAGAGGTTGGCTGGTGCGATGCTCAGCATTCTTGACACTCTGGGGTTTTTTAACAAATTCTCCTTTCCATTTTTGGGAGTGGATCACAAGGATTCCACAACCACTGTTGCAGGATTCTGCAACAAATTATTGTTCTTTTCATTTTGGGGGAGTAGACCTAGGGGGATTAACCCAATTAACACATGCTCCTTGCATGCCCTACTACCTGTCTGCAGTTATTTTGGGGGGGAGGGGAATGGGAGAAGAGGGGGAAATGTGTAGAAAGATCAGTTAAGCCCAAGTCCAGCAGCACTTTAAAAAACAAGAGTTTCAGAGTCTGCATTTTTGAGAGTCAGCGCTCCCTTCGTCAGACAGAAGCAAAGCAGAAATTGAGTCCTTTTATCCTAGCCAGAAGACGGGAGAAATATTTGTAACGAAAACTTGTGAATTTCCATTGTACCTTTCCATCTTTTACAAGCAGTCTTGGCCCCCCCTCACACCTTCTGGCTAGGATAAAAGGACATAGAGACCTCCTTTCTTACTTGCTTCGTGTCTGATGAAGGAAGTTTTAACTCTTGAAAGCTGAGCCCCTGAAACTGTTTTCCGTCTCTGAGGTGTTTCTGGACTCTAATGCAGAAGAATATGACTCCCCTCTGAAAAAAAGAGAGGTTCTTCTATACAAAATGTAGGCGCTTTCAGAGATGCCAAACGATGCAGTTTCAATCCACTTCAGCAACAGTCTGCAAATGGGTTCCAGTTTGCTGTTTCACCCAGACCGATTTCGCACTCAGTCACATTGATCTTCTCAGCGCAATTTCCTTCTGATTTCCCTCTTATCTGCCCCAGGGCTGTAGCAAGGATCGGCGTTTCCACGCAGCAAACAGAAACGGGTTCTTAGCGGTTTCTGTTTGCTGTGCAGAAACGCCGATGCTTGCCGCAGCCCTGGGGCAGATAGTGGGAAATCGGAAGGGAGCGGTGATGAGAAGACAAACGCGAGAGCAGCGTAAGGTGAGTGCGAAATTGGTCCCAGTGAAATCCGGTTGCAAAGTGTCTTGAAAATGCACCATCCAGTGTGTGTGAAAGCACCCGTTATCCGAGTCTGTCGTCCTGAAAACTTCCTTCGCCAGATGTAGCTCAGAGTCGGGTAAAGGTGGAAAAGGAGCAGGTCAAAGGTCGGTTGCCAGATGTTCATCCAAATAAGCTAAAGTGCATCGCAGGGTGGAGAAGATCCCCCCCCCCAAAAAAAATTCCTTTTAAAAATCTTTGCAAGTCAAGCGCCAATTGCAATGAGGGACGGCGTTCGAAACGACTGAAAGTGGGACAAAGGTAGGATCCGTATTGCATCGGCCAAGGGCTCCTAGAGAAGGAAACCTCTCCTAACGGACGTGTGTCCTTTCAAAACCCCAGGGACGTAAGTGGAAGGCTTCCAGGAACAAGAGAGAGATCCGTTTCATTGGGGCTCTGGAAATTCATCTGCCAGATGTGTCGTACATGCTGATGTGCATCACTGAACTCTGGGCAAGTACAGGGGGCTAGCGGTGCCATGCAGCGCCTCCCAAATCCTGTCTCTCTGTTTCATAAGCCAAAAAATATTTTTATTAAAAAAAAAATTCCGTTTGGTCAGCAAAGCAAAGCCCGAACTCCCAATGGAAACACATTTCATTTCTGCTCCTGTTGCCTCATTGGCATCACAGGTAAGGTTGCCAACTTGCAGGTAGCATCATCAGCAACCAAGAATCACAGTGTCCCCTCTAAGCTGAGTTAGGGTGAGCTAGATCACCCTTCTTTAGCCTCCAGCTCACCCATTTTTGTCTTAAGAGAAATGGCCCCAAAAGCAAATTTGTGCAGTAGCTCACAACTTGAATGCCAGTGGCTCACAAAGTAGAATTTTCGCTCACTAGACTCCACAACTAAGAGGGAGTATTGATCACGAACAGAAGTGAAACCAACAATTATAATATCATGATGAACCAAAGTGCCACCTAACATATAATTATACAGAATATGGAGCATCACTGCCCCAGACATAAGAACATAAGAGACGCCATGTTGGATCAGGCCAATGGCCCATCTAGTCCAACACTCTGTGTCACACAGTGGCCAAGAAAACCAGGTGCCATCAGGAAATCCACCATATAATTATATTCACAAATATAAGGCGTTTATAATTTGCGAATTCAGAATACATTCCATAACAGACTATTTATAAATACATCAATACACAATGCCGAAGTTCGTGAAAGTGTGATAAATTCAGTCCCAAAATTCATAAAGGTCATAGGTTTAATCCCAAAGTTCATGAAAATCCATCCCAGGGCTTCTTTTTTTGGGGTAGTAGGAGCTCCTTTGCATATTAGGTCCCACCCTCCTGATGTAGTCAATCCTCCTGGAGCTTACAGTAAACTGTGTACTAAGAGCCCTGTATGCTCTTGGAGGATGGGCTACATCAGGGGTGTGTGGCTTAATATGCAAAGGAGTTCCTGCTACAAAGGAAGCCCTGATCCCTCCAAACTCAACAGGCAGAAAATGCTTGCAATGGAAGGTACTTGTAGCAAAAAAAAAGTGCTCATTTATCTTCTCTTCAGATGGGTAAAGAACTTCTCGTGCCTCCTTTCACAGAGACGTTAGCTTCAGTAATACTCCGTTTAAAGAGAGTTTTCTCAAGGAGAGGAATCTCAACACCCCCATATTTCTTATACTCGAATCCTCCTTATTCTCTTTCTCATACAAGAAACCATTCCTTGAAGAGAATGATCTCCAGGTAGCACCTGAAGATCTTCTGCTGTGACACATAAGAGAAGCGATGATGGATCAGGCCAATGGCCCATCCAGTCCAACACTCTGTGTCATACAGTGACCAAAAAAAACAGGTGCCATCAGGAGAGCCATCAGTGGGGTCAGTACACCAGAAGCCCTCACACTCTTGCCTCCCCAAAGCACCAAGAATACAGAGCATCACTGCCCCAGACATAAGAACGTAAGAGAAGCCATGTTGGATCAGACGAATGGCCCATCCAGTCCAACACTTTGTGTCACACAGTGGCCAAAAAACCCAAGTGCCATCAGGAGGTCCATCAGTGGGGCCAGGACACTAGAAGCCCTCCCACTGTGCTCCTCCCCAAGTTGGTCTCCACGCTATGGAGGTCAGTTCCCTTGGAGAAAATGGCTGCTTCAAAGGGTGGACTGTATGGCATTGGATCCTATTGAAGTCCCTCCCCTCCCCAAACCCGCCTTTCCCAGGCCCCACCCCTCACGTCCCCAGGTGTTTCCCAACCCAGAGCTGGCAACGCTATATTCACAAGCTATGATCTCATTCCTATGGCTTTTTATTTTCGCCAAAGGTACAGCTAGAGTTGCTAGCTCCAGACTGGGAAATACCTGGTGTTTTTAGGAATGGATTCTGAAGAGGGCAGAGTTTGGGGAGGAGATGAGAGGGTCTTCAACTGAGGTATAATGCCATAGAGCAGGGATGGCCAACGGTAGCTCTCCAGATGTTTTTTGCCTACAACTCCCATCAGCCCCAGCCAGCATGGCCAATGACTGGGGCTGATGGGAGTTGTAGGCAAAAAAACCTCTGGAGAGCTACTGTTGGCCACCCCTGCCATAGAGTCTAACTTACAAGGCGGCCATTTTCTCCACGGGAACCAGTCTTTAACAATAATAATAACAATAATAAATTTATTTTTATATCCCGCCCTCCCCCGCCAAAGGCAGGCTCAGGGCGGCTCACAGGACATGGTGTGCACCATGATTATGATTAAATACAATCAGTACTATAAAACAATTAGAATAGTTACATTAAAATAGTTAAATTACATTCATAAATTATGTTAAAATTAAATAGACAGTTAAACCATTATAAATTATGAGTTTCGGTGCTACAGTTCAGACTATGTGTAGGATGGCTAGATGTCGTTTCCCGGGTTTCATCTTAAAGCAAGCTGAAAGAGGACAGTTTTGCAAGCCCTGCGAAACTGATTTAGGTCTCGCAGGGCTCGCACCTCCTCTGGTAGTTGATTCCACCATTGGGCAGCCATTGTTGAGAAGGCTTGCTCCCTCTTTGCTGCCCGGAGATCAGTTGTAATAGCAGATCTCCAGCCACCACCTGGAGACTGGCACCCCTAGGTACAGCAGCAGATTCTGGATCCTGGCACACAGGGAAAACCCCCTTTGAGTTCCTCTCTAGCACACGTCCTGTTTTTTCCTTCAATAACTGGGTGCGGCGCTCACTCCATATTTTTTTCTAAAAGTTTTTCCTTTCAAAGCGATGTAGTGTGCTTTGAGCCCTTGTTGATTGAACACTTTTTCAGCCCCCCTCGGCTCGCCTGGTTCAACAAGATACATTTCCACTGTTGACACAAAAGTTCGTTTGGTTTTTGGTGAAAGCAAAGTTTGGCTATTTATCTTCCTTTCAAATCAAGGGGATTAATATCTGCGCGACGGTTGGCACGGGTTCCCTTCGCCATGGCAACCCTCCGGGGAACATAAACTATGAGTCACGATTCTTCCGTAGAAGACATTTTTCATTTCTAATTAGGATCGGCCGGGAGATCTCAAAATACATTCCCCCAACCGTTGCATACTTTCGACTGTACCGACTTCTGATTCCGCCTCTAATCTGAACGTACGAGGGTGGGGAGAGAGCAGAGGTCTCTCTTCAGTAGAGTCATGTTGGGTTAAACGGTCTTAAATTCAGCATTTGGTCCCCTCCCCCCCCCAGCTCTCGAGGGATGGGAGCTGCAGGCTGGGACGGATCCCAGATTTGTGCTACCTAATAAGACTACCCTCAGGGATAATTCGTATCAGCATGGCAGGAAACCTCATTAGGCAGACAGGGCTGTAGGAGACTCCCTTCAGAAACGATCCGAACGAGTCCCATGACACACACGCTCATTAGAAACCGCATTTATTCCGACCTGTAGCCAGCCCAAATTCTGACTGCAGGTGTCAGGGAGAACCAAGCAGCTGCATAATGGTAGAGAAAGTGTCCAGGTTTCTGCGGTTCATTACACTCCTCAGCTGCTGTCACGACTCAGGAGGGTCTTACCAATTGCTGCCACGACTCTGGGATAAGGGTCTCCCTTGAGAAGGCCCAGAGTCCCCACCCGAGCCCTTCCTGGCCTCCCTTAGCTTAGGCCGAAGAATAGGCGTGAGGACCAGGCAGCGTGAACAACAGAAGGGGGGAGAAAAGGTTTATTTAAAAGATCAGTCAGTGCGATATACGGTAACTAACAAAGTGCATTAAACCAGGGGTGTCAAACTCATTTGTTAGGAGGGCCAGATCTGACATAAAGGAGATCCTGTTGGGCCGGGCCATGTTGAGTTTGGCCGGGCCAAGTCGGGCCGGGCCGTGTGTGTAATTTAAGATTAGGTAGCAGAGATATAAATTTTACAAAGAACACAGAAAAGCACAAATATAGATATTTTTTAAAAATTAAAACATGGTTAAAACATTAGCACTCATTGGTCTTAAAGATGCTTTCTTTGTATTTCTCCCGTGGGATCCAGGGAACAGGGCAAAGGAAGCTCTGGCTCTTTCCTTCCTTCCCCAGGGGACTAGGAGGGGGAGGAGCCTCAGCCAATAGAAGGAAGAGAGGCTTGGCTCAGTAGCTCTGCTGTGCAATTGAGAAACTCTCACAAAGCAAGCTCTGCCTCTCCCCCCCTTCCTCCCCAAGGGAGGAGCCTCAGCCAATGGAGAAAATAGAGGTTTTGCTCCGTAGCTCCTGTGCAATCGAGCAAGCCTTGCAAAGCAAACTGTGATGCAGAAGGAAGCAAGAGAGAGGGAGAAGGAAGCAGATGACAGCCAGTTGCTCAGGGGCCTGATAGGAGCTCTCTGGGGGCCTGATTCGGCCCCTGAACTGCATGTTTGACACCCCTGCATTAAACAGTAAAAGGGGTGAAGGGAACATAAACAAATGCCCTAATGCAGGGTTGTCAAACTCATTTGTTCTGAGGGCCGGATCTGACAAAAATGAGACCTTGCTGGGCTAGGCCACGTGTGTCATAAAACATAATGCCAGGTAGCAGAGATAGAAACTTTATAAAGGACACACAAACACACACAAAGATTTTTAAACAACTTAAAATAAAATATACCGGTTCTCCCAGATAAGAGCCCGTGCACTTAACCACTAAACCAAACTGGCTCTGGAAGCGACTTGTTGCTTCTATGGAGGACTCAGCTCTGAGCAGGGGGCTAAATGGGCCTTTGGTGATGCTCCAATTACAAAACATGGAAGGAAAAGGAAAGGTCCCCTGTGCAAGCACCAGTCGTTTCCGACTCTGGGGTGACGTTGCTTTCACAACGTTTTCACGGCAGACTTTTTACGGGGTGGTTTGCCATTGCCTTCCCCAGTCATCTACACTTTCCCCCCAGCAAGCTGGGTACTCATTTTACTGACCTTGGAAGGATGGAAGGCTGAGTCAACCTCGAGCCAGCTACCTGAAAACCCAGCGTCTGCTGGGGATCGAACTCAGATTGTGATCAGAGCTTAGGACTGCAGTTTTAACACTCTGTGCCACAGGGCTCACCAAACATTGAAGCTCCTGGTAAAACTCAGGACAGCGATAACCTTCTCCATAGGAGTGCATAAGAACATAAGAGAAGCCATGTTGGATCAGGCCAATGGCTCATCCAGTCCAACACTCTGTGTCACATAAGAACATAAGAGAAGCCCTGTTGGATCAGGCCAATGGCCCATCCAGTCCAACACTCTGTGTCACATAAGAACATAAGAGAAGCCATGTTGGATCAGGCCAGTGGCCCATCCAGTCCAACACTCTGTGTCACATAAGAACATAAGAGAAGCCATGTTGGATCAGGCCAATGGCTCATCCAGTCCAACACTCTGTGTCACATAAGAACATAAGAGAAGCCCTGTTGGATCAGGCCAATGGCCCATCCAGTCCAACACTCTGTGTCACATAAGAACATAAGAGAAGCCATGTTGGATCAGGCCAGTGGCCCATCCAGTCCAACACTCTGTGTCACATAAGAGAAGCCATGTTGGATCAGGCCAGTGGCCCATCCAGTCCAACACTCTGTGTCACATAAGAACATAAGAGACGCATTGTTGGATCAGGCCAATAGCCCATCCAGTCCAACACTCTGTGTCACACAGTGGCCAATATATGCACACACACACTGTGACTAACAGCCACTGATGGACTTCTGCTCCATATTTTTATCCAGTCCCCTCTTGAAGCTGGCTATGCTTGTAGCCGCCACCACCTCCTATGGCAGTGAATTCCACATGTTAATCACCCTTTGGGTGAAGAAGTACTTCTTTCTATCCGTTTTAACCTGACTGCTCAGCAATTTCTTTAATTGGAATTTGCAGGAAACGCTATGGCTTCACACGGGGATGCTCTAGCAGTTTGTGGGGAAACTCATAGAGTTCCCTCCCCCAAATTGGTACCATAGAGTTTTCCCCAAAATTGCTAGAGCATCCCCGTACGAAGCCATAGAGTTTTCCACAAAGTCCTAGAGCATCCCTGCATGATGTCCCTGGTGTGATACGTCACTTCCGGGCACCACACACGCAGTGACGGGACTCATTGGTTGTGGGGATCCCCCGGCAGCCTCCTCCCCGCTGGCAGGTTGGGGCCTACCAAACCAGGGGATTCCCTGCCCACAGAAGGAATTTGAAAGCCCTACAGTTTGATCCAACAAAGTATGTTAAAACCAGGGCTCTTTCTCTAGCAGGAGTTCCTCTGCATATTAGGCCACGTCCCCCCTGATGTAGCCAATCCTCCAAGAGCTTAGAGGGCTCTTCTTGCGGGGCCTACTGTAAGCTCCAAGAGGATTGGCTACATCAGGGGGGCGTGGCCCTAATATGCAAAGCAGCCCCCTGCTACAAAAGAAGTCCTGCATCCGGGCGATGTTCAGTCTAAGCTGCGGAGTCTTGTGGGCAAACTTTCTACTTTGTGAGCTGCTGGTATTAAATGTGTGAGCTACTGGAAAGATTCATTTGCTTCACGGTTGCTTCAAGGTCATTGCTCAGCGTTAAGCACCAAAAGCAAGACCCAAGAAAGAACTGAAGGAGTTGGTGACATATCTAAAGTTCGGAAACTGCGCTAGAGGTAAGTCTACAGCACATGAAAATAATATTGTTTCAAAGAATCCCATATGTTTCTCCTCCATTTCCCCTCTTGAGAGTTCTGGTTTCTCTTTTTCAGGATAAAAAGCCCCTGAAACCATCTAATTAATCCCGAAAGCCATCTGTGGAGAAACTGATAAAACCATCAAGCCCTAATTAAAATAATTATTAATTATAATACTTTTTTATTAATATTTAGCCATTGATGAACGTTAACTATAGCCATATGCACTTACGCAGTAAAGCACAAGAAAATGTAGATCTATTTTAAAAGCATATTCCTCCATCTCAAATTCATGAAACGATCAATAAATACCAAAAACCATCTGTGGAGCAATCGCTAAAATCCTGTGAAAACTGTCCAAGAATCTAAATAGCTGTGCATTTTTAAAAAATAACATTTAATATTAAGAAACAGTAAAACTGTGAAGTAAATGTGAGCTGCTGTTGCTTTGCGTTTCAGTCACATAACGTAGGAAACTACTGAACACACAAGTGAGTTGGCATTTGAGACTTTTTTCCACCCCGGAGAGTTATCTTTACTTCACTTTTCTTTACTCCAGCAGGGCTCTTCTGATTAGGGTGGCCATAATGTCTGAAGGCCAGCCAGGGACACCCTTGGGGGGGGGGGGAAGGGCAGGAGTTGCGCGCGCGCGAAGCGCTGTGCGTCGCCGGAAACAGGAAGTGACGTCACTTCCGGCGACGTCACTTCCGGCGACGTCATACCACCGCCGGAAACAGGAAGTGACATCACTTCCTGTGACATCATTTCCCCCGCGCCCACCTGCCGGAAGCAGGAAGTGACATCACTTCCTGTGACATCATTTCCCCCAAATGGCATCATTTCCCCCAAATGCCACTGCCGGAAACAGGAAGTGACTTCACAGCACTTCCTGTGACGTCCCCAAAAATCCCCCAAATATCACCGCCGGAAAACAATTTTGTTCTCAAATCCTGTATATACTTCATCAGTATATGGGATAAGGCACTTTCTCAACTGTGCTGCATAATGCAGCCTATCTTTTTGTCCTGTTGGCTCTGTTGGCTCTATCTGCGCCACCTTCATCACTTTCGGGTGTGGATCCCCAGTGGGGTGGGCTCCCGACTCCTCCGCCGGCTGTTTCTGATAGCCCTGCGCCCCTCTTTCATTTGATATGTGTCCCGTGCGGGTGCCACCCTCCTGCCGGGAGATGCCGCAAAATGAGCCCCCTTGAGGCTTATGGCGGCAGGGCTCGGGGGAAGCAAGCTAGACTGCTGTTCTTTTGAGGGGTTATAGAGTGTTTCGAGCCCCTCCTGTGGCATTGGTCCCATCGTCGTGGGACCCAGGGGGCCGGCGCAGCAGCCTGCCGAAGCAGCCTGTCACTAATAACACAGGTCGAGATGCGGAAGTGACTGACAGGGCTGCTTCAGCGGGCCGCTGCGCCGGCCCCCTGGGTCCCACAACGATGGGACCGATGCCACAGGGAGGGGCTCGAAACACTCTATAACCCCTCAAAAGAACAGCAGTCTAGCTTGCTTCCCCCGAGCCCTGCCGCCATAAGCCTCAAGGGGGCTCATTTTGCGGCATCTCCCGGCAGGAGGGTGGCACCCGCACGGGACACATATCAAATGAAAGAGGGGGCGCAGGGCTATCAGAAACAGCCGGCAGAGGGAGTCGGGAGCCCACCCCACTGGGGGATCCACACCCGAAAGTGATGAAGGTGGCGCAGATAGAGCCAACAGAGCCAACAGGACAAAATAAATAGGCTGCATTATGCAGCACAGTTGAGAAAGTGCCTTATCCCATATACTGATGAAGTAAATACAGGATCTGAGAACAAAATTGCACCAGAAGACACAAACACAAAGCTCCCTTACACTGAATCAGTGCTTGGGTCCACCAAAGTCAGTATTGTCACATAAGAACATAACAGAAGCCCTGTTGGATCAGGCCAGTGGCCCATCCAGTCCAACACTCTGCGTCACATAAGAACATAACAGAAGCCCTGTTGGATCAGGCCAGTGGCCCATCCAGTCCAACACTCTGCGTCACATAAGAACATAACAGAAGCCCTGTTGGATCAGGCAGTGGCCCATCCAGTCCAACACTCTGCGTCACATAAGAACATAAGAGAAGCCCTGTTGGATCAGGCCAGTGGCCCATCCAGTCCAACACTCTGCGTCACATAAGAACATAACAGAAGCCCTGTTGGATCAGGCCAGTGGCCCATCCAGTCCAACACTCTGCGTCACATAAGAACATAACAGAAGCCCTGTTGGATCAGGCCAGTGGCCCATCCAGTCCAACACTCTGCGTCACATAAGAACATAACAGAAGCCCTGTTGGATCAGGCAGTGCCCATCCAGTCCAACACTCTGCGTCACATAAGAACATAACAGAAGCCCTGTTGGATCAGGCCAGTGGCCCATCCAGTCCAACACTCTGCGTCACATAAGAACATAAGAGAAGCCCTGTTGGATCAGGCCAGTGGCCCATCCAGTCCAACACTCTGCGTCACATAAGAACATAACAGAAGCCCTGTTGGATCAGGCCAGTGGCCCATCCAGTCCAACACTCTGCGTCACATAAGAACATAACAGAAGCCCTGTTGGATCAGGCCAGTGGCCCATCCAGTCCAACACTCTGCGTCACATAAGAACATAACAGAAGCCCTGTTGGATCAGGCCAGTGGCCCATCCAGTCCAACACTCTGTGTCACATAAGAGAAGCCCTGTTGCATCAGGCCAGTGGCCCCTCCAGTCCAACACTCTGCGCCACATAAGAAGGAGGGAAGGAAGGGAGGAGGGAAGGGAGGAGGGAAGGGAAGGGAAGGGAAGGGAAGGGAGGAAGGGAGGAAGGAAGGAAGGAAGGAAGGAAGGAAGGAAGGAAGGAAGGAAGGAAGGAAGGAAGGAAGGAAGGAAGGAAGGAAGGAAGGAAGGAAGGAAGGAAGGAAGGAAGGGAGGGAAGGAAGAAAGAAAGAAAGGAAGGGAGGGAGGAGGGAGGGGAGGAGGGAGGGAAGGAAGGAGGAGGGAGGGGAGGAGGGAGGGAAGGAAGGGAGGGAAGGAGGAGGGAAGGGAAGGAGGAGGAAGGGAAGGGAAGGAAGGAAGGAAGGAAGAGGAAGAAGGAAGGAAGGAAGGAAGGAAGGAAGGGAGGGAGGGAGGGAGGGAAGGGAGGGAAGGAAGAAAGGAAGGAAGGAAGGGAGGAGGGAGGGAGGGAAGGAAGGAAGGGAAGGGAGGGAGGGAAGGAAGGGAGGAAGAAAGGAAAGAAGGGAAGAGGGAGGGAAGAAAGGAAGGCCGCCCCCCCCGCTTTCGGCCCCCTTACCTGCGGTGGTGGTCGGCGGCGAGTCGGGCGGCGGCGGCGGGTTGGGCGGCGGCGGCGAGTCCAGCGGCGGCGGCGAGGCCAGGGAGGCGTCGGAGAGGCCTTCCTTGGCCGGCGCTGGCCCGGGAAGGCCTTCCAGAGCCTCTGGAAGGCCTTCCCGGACCAGCGCCGGGTGCTCCGCGGCCTCCCCGCGGCCTCCGCTGGTCGCTGGGGGCCTTCCAGACACTCTGGAAGGCCCCCAGCGACCAGCGGAGGCCGCGGGGAGGCCTTCGCTGGCCGGCGCTGGCCCGGGAAGGCCTTCCAGAGGCTCTGGAAGGCCTTCCCGGACCAGCGCCGGGTGCTCCGCGGCCTCCCCGCGGCCTCCGCTGGTCGCTGGGGGCCTTCCAGACACTCTGGAAGGCCCCCAGCGACCAGCGGAGGCCGCGGGGAGGCCTTCGCTGGCCGGCGCTGGTCCGGGAAGGCCTTCCAGAGGCTCTGGAAGGCCTTCCCGGACCAGCGCCGGGTGCTCCGCGGCCTCCCCGCGGCCTCCGCTGGTCGCTGGGGGCCTTCCAGACACTCTGGAAGGCCCCCAGCGACCAGCGGAGGCCGCGGGGAGGCCTTCGCTGGCCGGCGCTGGTCCGGGAAGGCCTTCCAGAGGCTCTGGAAGGCCTTCCCGGACCAGCGCCGGGTGCTCCGCGGCCTCCCCGCGGCCTCCGCTGGTCGCTGGGGGCCTTCCAGAGTGTCTGGAAGGCCCCCAGCGACCAGCGGAGGCCGCGGGGAGGCCTTCGCTGGCCAGCGCTGGTCCGGGAAGGCCTTCCAGAGGCTCTGGAAGGCCTTCCCGGACCAGCGCCGGGTGCTCCGCGGCCTCCCCGCGGCCTCCGCTGGTCGCTGGGGGCCTTCCAGACACTCTGGAAGGCCCCCAGCGACCAGCGGAGGCCGCGGGGAGGCCTTCGCTGGCCGGCGCTGGCCCGGGAAGGCCTTCCAGAGGCTCTGGAAGGCCTTCCCGGACCAGCGCCGGGTGCTCCGCGGCCTCCCCGCGGCCTCCGCTGGTCGCTGGGGGCCTTCCAGACACTCTGGAAGGCCCCCAGCGACCAGCGGAGGCCGCGGGGAGGCCTTCGCTGGCCGGCGCTGGTCCGGGAAGGCCTTCCAGAGGCTCTGGAAGGCCTTCCCGGACCAGCGCCGGGTGCTCCGCGGCCTCCCCGCGGCCTCCGCTGGTCGCTGGGGGCCTTCCAGACACTCTGGAAGGCCCCCAGCGACCAGCGGAGGCCGCGGGGAGGCCTTCGCTGGCCGGCGCTGGTCCGGGAAGGCCTTCCAGAGGCTCTGGAAGGCCTTCCCGGACCAGCGCCGGGTGCTCCGCGGCCTCCCCGCGGCCTCCGCTGGTCGCTGGGGGCCTTCCAGAGTGTCTGGAAGGCCCCCAGCGACCAGCGGAGGCCGCGGGGAGGCCTTCGCTGGCCGGCGCTGGCCCGGGAAGGCCTTCCAGAGGCTCTGGAAGGCCTTCCCGGACCAGCGCCGGGTGCTCCGCGGCCTCCCCGCGGCCTCCGCTGGTCGCTGGGGGCCTTCCAGAGTGTCTGGAAGGCCCCCAGCGACCAGCGGAGGCCGCGGGGAGGCCTTCGCTGGCCGGCGCTGGTCCGGGAAGGCCTTCCAGAGGCTCTGGAAGGCCTTCCCGGACCAGCGCCGGGTGCTCCGCGGCCTCCCCGCGGCCTCCGCTGGTCGCTGGGGGCCTTCCAGACACTCTGGAAGGCCCCCAGCGACCAGCGGAGGCCGCGGGGAGGCCTTCGCTGGCCGGCGCTGGTCCGGGAAGGCCTTCCAGAGGCTCTGGAAGGCCTTCCCGGACCAGCGCCGGGTGCTCCGCGGCCTCCCCGCGGCCTCCGCTGGTCGCTGGGGGCCTTCCAGACACTCTGGAAGGCCCCCAGCGACCAGCGGAGGCCGCGGGGAGGCCTTCGCTGGCCGGCGCTGGTCCGGGAAGGCCTTCCAGAGGCTCTGGAAGGCCTTCCCGGACCAGCGCCGGGTGCTCCGCGGCCTCCCCGCGGCCTCCGCTGGTCGCTGGGGGCCTTCCAGAGTGTCTGGAAGGCCCCCAGCGACCAGCGGAGGCCGCGGGGAGGCCTTCGCTGGCCGGCGCTGGCCCGGGAAGGCCTTCCAGAGGCTCTGGAAGGCCTTCCCGGACCAGCGCCGGGTGCTCCGCGGCCTCCCCGCGGCCTCCGCTGGTCGCTGGGGGCCTTCCAGAGTGTCTGGAAGGCCCCCAGCGACCAGCGGAGGCCGCGGGGAGGCCTTCGCTGGCCGGCGCTGGTCCGGGAAGGCCTTCCAGAGGCTCTGGAAGGCCTTCCCGGACCAGCGCCGGGTGCTCCGCGGCCTCCCCGCGGCCTCCGCTGGTCGCTGGGGGCCTTCCAGACACTCTGGAAGGCCCCCAGCGACCAGCGGAGGCCGCGGGGAGGCCTTCGCTGGCCGGCGCTGGTCCGGGAAGGCCTTCCAGAGGCTCTGGAAGGCCTTCCCGGACCAGCGCCGGGTGCTCCGCGGCCTCCCCGCGGCCTCCGCTGGTCGCTGGGGGCCTTCCAGAGTGTCTGGAAGGCCCCCAGCGACCAGCGGAGGCCGCGGGGAGGCCTTCGCTGGCCGGCGCTGGCCCGGGAAGGCCTTCCAGAGGCTCTGGAAGGCCTTCCCGGACCAGCGCCGGGTGCTCCGCGGCCTCCCCGCAGCCTCCGCTGGTCGCTGGGGGCCTTCCAGACACTCTGGAAGGCCCCCAGCGACCAGCGGAGGCCGCGGAGAGGCCTCCCCCACCGCTGCCGGCCCCGCGCGCGGGCGGGGAAGGCGGGGAGTGAGGGAGGGAGCGTCCCTGCGCGTGCGCAGGGGCCCTGCGCAGGCGCAGGGACGCTCCCTCCCTCACTCCCCGCCTTCCCCGCCGGCGCCCGCGGCCCACCGGCTCCGGGGCTGGCTAAACCGGGACCTTTAATGGTCCCGGTATAGGCAGCCCGGGAGCCGGGATTGGGTGGCCAGAACCGGGAATGTCCCGGGAGACCGGGACGGTCTGGCCACCCTACTTCTGATGTACTTAGGAAGGCCTCAGCCTCTCTGCCCTGTTGTTGGCCCTCCAGGGGAACTGGTTGGCCAGTGTGAGAGACAGGAGACTGGACTAGATGGACCACTGGGCTGATCCAGCAGAGCTCTTCTGATGTTCTAATGAAGGCCTCGGCCTCTCTGCCCTGTTGTTGGCCCTCCAGAGGAACTGGCTGGCCCCTGTGTGAGACAGAATGCTGGACTAGAAGGACCACTGGTCTGATCCAGCAGGGCTCTTCTGATGTTCTTAGGAAGGTCTCGGCCTCTCTACCTTGTTAGCAGGCATCTGCAGCAGGACTCTTGGATATTCTTAACTACTTGGGGGGTCATTTCCACTGCAAGGACACTACAATTCATGACATCCAAATGCTGCTTCAAATGCCCATTGGTCCAAAGTGCCACCAAGTTGAAGCTGACTTTGGTGACCTCTCCCCACCCCACCCACCCCGGTTTTCAAGGCAAACGATTCACAGAGATGGCTTGCCATTCCCCACCTCTGCAACGCGACCCTTGACCTCCCTTGGAATCTCCCTTCCAAGAACTAAACGGGACCAACCCTGCTTAGCTTCCAAGAGCTGATACCAGAGATCGAATTCTAGCAGGAGCTCCTTTGCATATTAGGCCACACCTCCCTGATGTAACCAATCCTCCAAGAGCTTACAAAAAAGAGACAGGATGCTGGACTAGATGGACCACTGGGCTGATCCAGCAGGGCTCTTCTGATGTTCTTAGGAAGGCCTCGACCTCTGTACCCTATTGTTGGCCCTCCAGAGGAAATGGCTGGCCACTATGTGAGACAGGATGCTTGACTAGATGGACCCTCTCTGGTCTGATCCAGCAGGGCTCTTCTGATGTTCTTAGGAAGGCCTCGGCCTCTCTGCCCTGTTGTTGGCCCTCCAGAGGAACTGGTTGGTCACTGTGTGAGACAAGATGCTGGACTGGATGAACTATTGATCTGATCCAGCAGGGCTCTCCTTATGGTCTTATGAAGGCCTCAGCCTCTCTGCCCTGTTGTTGGCCCTCCAAAGGGACTGGGTGGCCACTGTGGGAGACAGCAGGCTGGTAGACCACAGGTCTCATCCAGCAGGGCTTTTCTAATGTTCTCATTTTCTTAACGTACTCTTCTATCTTAATGAGATCGGTTTCCATGCACCCACGCTGCAATTTTTGGTAATTTGACTGGATTAATAAAACATATCCTTGTTTGGCCAAGTCTTTATGCAATAATACCACTGTATTAATCTCTCTTTTGTGAACTGGACTTTGAGGAGGGAGTTAAAGTTATTATAATCACTGTAATAATTAAATGAAAACTAACATTACAAACGTAACTAAAAAGACTGAACAAGAACGTTTAAAAGCGGCGTAATATGATCAATTCTCGAGAACCGAATCGCTAATTTGGCCTTCAAAGCGGTCTAGCAGAAAAGTTAATTTGTGGTGTTTCATTGTTTTTACCAAGGATTTACCTGTGTCACAAAAGGGTGTTGAAGGAAGTCGGGGAAAGGTGTTGAATTTGAGAACAGGAAGTGTGTGGGATGAAGAAACTGAGACGGTCAACAGGAACAGAATCAAAAAAAGGCTTTGAGAAACCCACTATGTGTTATTTTTATGCTCTCTCTATACTTTTTTTCCCTTCCGAATTTCTATTTCATTAGATCACAAAGGCACAGCCGGGCTCTGCCTCAGAGTAATGGGGGGGAAATAATAATTCCACCGCTGCCTGCCCGTATTTGTTTCAGATAAATTTTCAGTAGGAACTGGATCTATCAATCAAGCATCCCACTGCCATGAGCCTTTCCACGCCACACGCTGCAAGGGCTTCAGCCATGTCCCCTTACCTTGTTGCCGCTTTTCAGAAGCCCCGGGTAAACGGGAGGAAAAGAAATGAAATCTAAACGAGCCCTTAAAGCAATATCTAGGACAGCAACCTGCAAAATGGCACCCATGGGCAGGGCCGTATAGCAGGGGTGGCCAATGGTAGCTCTCCAGATGTTTTTTGCCTGCAATTCCCATCAGCCCCAGCCATTGGCCATGCTGGCTGCGGCTGATGGGAGTTGTAGGCAAAAAACATCTGGAGAGCTTCCATTGCCAATCCCCAGGTGGGGGCAGGAGATCCCCCGGGTTGGAGGCCCTTCCGCAGCTTCTGGTTCATCCAAAAGCACGGAGAGGGAAATCTCTGCTGGGTCCTCAATCCCTATGGAGACCGATTCTCATAGGGAATAATGGAGAATTGATCAGCGAGTATCTGGGGCTCTGGGGAGGCTATATTTTGAGATAGAGGTACCAAATTTGCAGCATAGTGTCTGATGCCTCTCCTCAAAAGTCCCTCCAAGTTTCAAAAAGTTTGGACCACGGGGTTGAATTCTATGAGCTCCCAAAGAAGGTGCCCCTATCCATTATTTCCAAGGAGGGAAGGCATTTAAAAGATATGCGGTCCCTTTCAATGTGATGCCCAGAACTCCCTTTGGAGTTTAATTATGCTTGTCACAACCTTGCTCCTGACTCCACCCCCCCCCGTGTCTCCTGGCTCCACCCCCAAAGTCCCCAGATATTTCTTGGACTTGGCAACCCTAGGGCCGTAGCCAGGATGTCATGTTTGGTGGGGCTTTCCGCAGCGTTTTTTTGTTGGGGGGGGGGCAGGGACCATCTGGTTTGGCCCTAAACATTTTCTCTGCTTCTCAAGTAAAGCTACAGCCCCCCCTCACTTGTCTAACTCAGGAGTGGCCAACTGGAGCTCTCCAGATGTTTTTGCCTACAACTCCCATCAGCCCCAGCCAGCATGGCCAATGGTTGGGGCTGATGGGAGTTGTAGGCAAAAAACATCTGGAGAGCTACCGTTGGCCACCCCTGGTCTAACTCATTAAACCTGCCAGCTGACTAGAAGTAAGCTTCTCCCCCCACCCCATGCCAATCTGAAGTCCCTGCGGTACCAATGCTGCACTTGTTCAGAGCGGTGGCAAGTGGCGGTGAGCAAAGGGGGCAGATCGGAGGCCCTTCAATAGCGGGGCCATATAGATGGAAGGGGGGGGTTGAACGGAGTGGCCTGGGACCACCCCCCCCCCCCCAGGCCCTACTGTAGCTACAGGCCTGCTCACAGGTGCCATGAAGCTCGCTGACCTGTTTCCTAGTGTCAACTTGCCCCTTGAGTCATGGGGATCTTCAGGGCGCATTTTTCATAATTCAACAATTTATTAAGGTTATGGGTTAAGAAGGGTACAGAAACAAAAAAAGGGAGGAGGAATAAGGGGGAAAGAGTGGGGATAGGGAATCATACACACATTATTAATAAAGGTTTACATATTTCTCCATCAATTAGTTTATATACCTATCATCATATCAATTTTAAGTCAACAAACTCTGAATCTCTACACCAGGGGTGGCCAATGGTAGCTCTCCAGATGTTTTTTTGCCTACAACTCCCATCAGCCCCAGACAGCATGGCCAATGGCTGGGGCTGATGGGAGTTGTAAGCAAAAAAACATCTGGAGAGCTACCGTTGGCCACCCCTGGTCTATACTATTCCTCTAACACTATCCACAAAAGTTTATTGGCAGGGTTTTCCAGCCATAAGTACAGAGGTGACGATATTTGTTCCAAGTTTCTCTTGCTATCTTCTTTCATTAAGTCAGTAAGAGTGTCCTTCTCTACTGCTTCCAGGAACTTCACGATTAGTTCTGATTTCGTTGGTGTCCCCTTCTTCTTCCAGGTCTTAGCGTACAAAATTCTAACTGCAGTTACTAAGTGTACCTACACAAGTTTCAAACTCTTATCTGCTACGTCTGGCATAATATTCAACAAGAAAAATTCCGGTTTAAATAAAATTGTGTTGTTATATACATTTTTTGGATTGCTTCATGTACCATAGACCAGTGCCTTCTAGCTGTTCTACATGTCCACATATGGTAGAAGGATCCCTCCTTATTCCCACATTTCCAACGTGTTTCGGAAACTCCCTTATACATTGGATTTTGTTATTTTTTATATTGGTGGACCATATTCGATCTCACTGGTCCAACTGAATGCTATGGCCCACATTTTGAGAATCTTCAGGGCATTCTTTTGTAGCAGGAACTTTTTAGCATATTAGGCCACATACCCCTGATGTAGCCAATCCTCCAAGAGCTTACTGTCAAGCATGCTATTACTAATTACTAAATTGAGTAAACAGACCAGAGTTAAAGCAGAGCATCCCCTTTGTCTTTTCCTCTTTCTTCTTCTTCCCCCCTCCTCTCCTTTCCCCCCCTTTGATGCATAATAAATCCATCTGTACCCAGGATGTTTAGTGTAACCTTGTATTAACAGTGTAGAATGCCTCTCCCCCAGATTCACAAAGCCATGCCTTATCAGCTCGCAGAGAATGTGTGAGAAATGGAGATTTTGTTGTTAGCTAACGTTCCTTAGTCATAAAAGGGATACTAGTGAGTAGCCTTTGAACCTTCAACTCAGTTTGCATCTTTATGTTATTCTTTTGAAGTTATCTGTAACCCTGCCTTTTGAAGTTTGCCTATAAGATACTATTCAATACTATGTATGCCATTACTTCCAAGGAACCGTCCTTGGAGCAAACTATGGAGTTTTACAATAAAGCAAGTCTTTGATTAAATAACAAACGCTTGAATATTGCGAAATATCGATGCTTGACACTTACAGTGTCCTGTAAGAAGAGCCCCATAAGCTCCTCGAGGATTGGCTACATCAGGGAGGTGTGGTACCATAGAGTTTTTCTGCGATTCCAAGAGAGTCCCTGGCATGAGGCTCTAAAAATTGCAATAAAACTCTTATGGTACCATAGAGTTCTATTATGATTCCTAGAGCATCCCCGTGTGATGTGCCCGGTGTGATGATGTCATTTCCAGGTGATGTCATCGTACCACGCGCTTCACACATGTGTAAGAGGGACTTGGCAACCCTAGTGTGAGTCCGAAGCAAACACACTCTGCTGTTTTTTCAAAATGGAAGGAAAATAGCCTGCGGAGCACCTTCCGTTCTACAGTTGACGCAATTTCGTTTGAGAACTGGGAAGACTTGCTAAAGCAATTTTTTCCCCTACTCCCTCTGGAATTTCTTCCCTTTCTCATATTTATTCAGAAACATCTTGGCATTCTGGCTTCCTTCACTTTTCTGTTTTTAGTTGCTCTCTTGGGATTGTTACACAACGGTTCGCTTTGTCGGGAAAGTTCCCAGCGATACGAAACCATTCGATGTCCGGCCTAAATCAGTAGAGGAAGGCATTCAAGATCTTAAAAACTTATCTCGTACTGAATTCAGTCCAGCGCAATGAACAGACATTATAGGCTTGCCAGTCCCCAGGTGGGGCCTGGAGATCTCCCGTTTTTACAACTGGTCTCCAGCTGGCAGAGATCAGCTCCCCTAGAGAAAATGGCTGCTCGGAAGGGTGGACTCTGTGGCGTTGTACCATGCTGACGCCCCTCCTCTCCTCAAACCCCACCCTCTCCTGGATCCCGCCCCCCCCCCAAAGTCTCCAGGTATTTTCCAACACAGATCTGGCAACCCTAACACACAAGAGCTCTCGGAATTCAGGCAGAGATCTTTCCCAAAGAGAATGACCAAAATCCTTTTATGGGGAGAAGCCGGAAATCCTACATATACTGTGTGCCCAATACCACTGAACAATAAAGGGAATTCACTGCTACAGGAGGTGGTGGCAGCTACAAATATAGCCAGCTTCAAGAGGGGAATGAATAAGCATATGGAGCAGAGGTCCATCAGTGGCTATTTTTGTTGTTGTTGAGTCGCACAGTCGAGTCCGACTCTTTGCAACCCCATGGACAAAGTCATGCCAGGCTCTCCTGTCTTCCACCATCCTCCGAAGTCTGCTCAAATTAGTGTTCAGTAATACTGTCCAGCCATCTCATCTTTTGCTGTCCCCTTCTTCTTCTGCCATCTGTCTTTCCCAGCATCAGGATCTTCTCCAGGGAGTGCTCCCTTCTCATTTGGTGACCAAAGTCTTTGAGCTTCAGCTTCAGCATCTGACCTTCCAGGGAACAGTGAGGGTTGAGTTCCCTTAGGACTGACTGATTTGGTCTTCTTGCAGTCCAAGGGACTCTCAAGAGTCTTCTCCAGCACCACATCTCGAAAGCATCTATTCTTCTGCGCTCGGCCTTCCTTATGGTCCAGCTCTCACAGCCATACATTACTACTGGGAATACCATCGCTTTGACTATGTGGACTTTTGTTGGCAGGGTGATGTCTCTACTTTTTATTATACTGCCCAGGTTCGCCATAGCTGTCCTCCCAAGGAGCAAACTTTTTTTAATTTCATGGCTACAGTCAGATTCTGCAGTGATCTTGGATCCCAGAAATATGAAGTCTGTCTCTACTTCCTTGTCTTCCCCTTCTATTTGCCAAGGTGTGATGGGGCCGGATGCCATGATCTTAGTTTTTTTGATGTTGAGTTTCAAGCCTGCTTTTGTGCTCTCCTCTTTCACTCTCAACAAGAGGTTATTTAGGTCCTCATTTTCTGCCATTAGAGTGGTGTCATCTGCATAGCTGAGGTTGTTGATGTTTTTCCCGGCAATTTTAATTCCAGCTTGTGCTTCATCCAGGCCAGCATTCCGCGTGATGTACTCTGCATATAAATTAAATAAGCAGGGTGACAATATACATCTTTGTCGAACTCCTTTTCCTATTCTAAACCAATCAGTTGTTCCATATCCCGTTCTGACAGTTGCTTCTTGACCCTTATACAGGTTTCTCAGGAGACATGTGAGGTGGTCTGGTACTCCCATCTCTTTAAGGACTTGCCACAGTTTGTTGTGATCCACACAATCAAGGGCTTTAGCATAGTCAATGAAGCAGAAATAGACATTTTTCTGATACTCTTATGCTTTCTCCATAATCCATCGAATGTTGGCAATTTGATATCTAGTTCCTCTACCACTCTGAAACCCAGCTTGAACTTCTGGTAGTTCCCAAACTACATACTGCTGAAACCTAGTTTGTAGGATCTTTAACATGACCTTGCTGGCATGTGAAATGAGTGCAATTATGCGATAGTTTGAACATTCCTTGGCATTACCTTTCTTTGGGATTGGAATATAAACCGATCTTTTCCAATCCTGTGGCCACTGTTGCGTTTTCCAGATTCGTTGACATAATGTGTGCATCACTTTAACAGCATCATCTTTTAGGACTTTGAATAGCTCAACTGGGATACCATCATCTCCGCTCGCTTTGTTGTTAGTAATTGATTGGGTCAATATGTGTTCTGGTCGAGAGAAAGAGATTGAGTTTCTTGATGCTCTCAATGACTGTGCTATGGAGCAGATGGTCTCAGAACCTACCAGGGGTGGGGCGATCCTGGATCTGGTCCTAAGTAATGCCCAAGACTTGGTGAGAGACGTAAAAGTGATTGCGCCGCTTGGGAACAGTGACTATAATGTTATTGATTTCACCATTTGTATAAATAGGGAGTTGCCCAAAAAGACCGCCACAACCACATTTAACTTTAAAAGGGGTAAATTCTCTGAGATGAGGAGGCATGTGAGGAGGAAACTGAAAGGAAAGGTAAATACGGTCAAAACCCTTGGGGAAGCTTGGAGACTATTTAAAACTATAATCCTAGAAGCTCAGATAAAATACATACCACAAGTTAGGAAAGGCACAAACAGGTATAAGAAGAGGCCAGCATGGTTAACAAACAAAGTAATGGAAGCTGTAAAAGGTAAGAAGGACTCCTTTAAGCGGTGGAAAACCAGTCCAAGTGAGATTAATAAAAGGGAACACAGGCAGTGGCAAATCAAATGCAAGACTGTGATCAGGCAGGCAAAAGGGGACTATGAGGAGCATATTGCAAAAAACATAAAGACCAACAATAAAAATTTCTTCAAATATATTAGAAGTAGGAAACCAGCCAGGGAAGCAGTGGGGCCCTTGGATGACCATGGGGTAAAAGGATTACTGAAGGAGGATGGGGAAATGGCTGAGAAGCTGAACGCATTTTTTGCCTCCGTCTTCACCGTGGAAGATGAGAAGTGTTTGCCCGCCCCAGAACCACTAATATTGGAAGGGGTGTTGAAAGACCTGAGTCAGATTGAGGTGACAAAAGAGGAGGTCCTACAACTGATAGACAAATTAAAACTAATAAGTCACCGGGTCCGGATGGCATACATCCGAGAGTTCTGAAAGAACTCAAAGTTGAACTTGTGGATCTTCTAACAAAAATCTGTAATCTTTCATTGAAATCTGCCTCCGTTCCTGAGGACTGGAAGGTAGCAAATGTCACCCCCATCTTTAAAAAGGGTTCCAGAGGAGATCCGGGAAATTACAGGCCAGTCAGTCTGACTTCAATACCGGGAAAGTTGGTAGAAACCATTATCAAGGACAGAATGAGTAGGCACATTGATGAACACGGGTTATTGAGGAAGACTCAGCATGGGTTCTGCAAGGGAAGATCTTGCCTCACTAACCTGTTACATTTCTTTGAGGGGGTGAACAAACATGTGGACAAAGGAGACCCGATAGATGTTGTTTACCTTGACTTCCAGAAAGCTTTTGATAAAGTTCCTCATCAAAGGCTCCTTAGAAAGCTTGAGAGTCATGGAGTAAAAGGACAGGTCCTCTTGTGGATCAAAAACTGGCTGAGTAATAGGAAGCAGAGAGTGAGTATAAATGGGCAGTCTTCGCAGTGGAGGACGGTAAGCAGTGGGGTGCCGCAGGGCTCGGTACTGGGTCCCATCCTCTTTAACTTGTTCATAAATGATTTAGAGTTGGGAGTGAGCAGTGAAGTGGCCAAATTTGCGGATGACACTAAATTGTTCAGGGTGGTGAGAACCAGAGAGGATTGTGAGGAACTCCAAAGGGACCTGTTGAGGCTGGGTGAGTGGGCGTCAACGTGGCAGATGCGGTTCAATGTGGCCAAGTGCAAAGTAATGCACATTGGGGCCAAGAATCCCAGCTACAAATACAAGTTGATGGGGTGTGAACTGGCAGAGACAGACCAAGAGAGAGATCTTGGGGTCATGGTAGATAATTCACTGAAAATGTCAAGACAGTGTGCATTTGCAATAAAAAAGGCCAACGCCATGCTGGGAATTATTAGGAAGGGAATTGAAAACAAATCAGCCAGTATCATAATGCCTCTGTATAAATCGATGGTGCGGTCTCATTTGGAGTACTGTGTGCAGTTCTGGTCGCCGCACCTCAAAAAGGATATTATAGCATTGGAGAAAGTTCAGAAAAGGGCAACTAAAATGATTAAAGGGCTGGAACACCTTCCCTATGAAGAAAGGTTGAAACGCTTAGGGCTCTTTAGCTTGGAGAAACGTCGACTGCGGGGTGACATGATAGAAGTTTACAAGATAATGCATGGGATGGAGAAAGTAGAGAAAGAAGTACTTTTCTCCCTTTCTCACAATACAAGAACTCGTGGGCATTCGATGAAATTGCTGAGCAGACAGGTTAAAACGGATAAAAGGAAGTACTTCTTCACCCAAAGGGTGATTAACATGTGGAATTCACTGCCACAGGAGGTGGTGGCGGCCACAAGTATAGCCACCTTCAAGAAGGGTTTAGATAAAAATATGGAGCAGAGGTCCATCAGTGGCTATTAGCCACAGTGTGTGTGTGTGTGTGTATATATATATATATATATATATATAATATATATATATATATATATATATATAATATATATATATATATATATTTGGCCGCTGTGTGACACAGAATGTTGGACTGGATGGGCCATTGGCCTGATCTAACATGGCTTCTCTTATGTTCTTATGTAATGCTTTCTAAAGCCCATTTGACTTCACTCTCCAGGATGTCTGGCTCAAGGTCATCGATTTCACTGTCATGGTTGTCAAGGACACTGAGATCCTTCTTGTATAATTCTTCTGTGTATTCTTGCCACCTCTTCCTGATCTCTTCTGCTTCTGTTAGGTCCCTACCATTTTTGTCCTTTATCATGGCCATCTTTGCATGAAACGTTCCCTTGATTTCTCCAATTTTCTTGAAGAGATCTCTTGTCCTTCCCATTCTATTATTTTCCTCTATTGCTTTGCATTGTTCCTTCAGGAAGGCCTCCTTATCTCTCCTTGCTGTTCTCTGGAAATCCGCATTCAGTTGGGTGAACCTTTCCTTTTCACCTTTGCCTTTCGCTTTCCTTCTTTCCTCAGCTATTTGTAAAGCCTCATCAGACAGTCACTTTGCTTTGTTGCATTTCTTTTTCTTTGGGATGGTGCTGATTGCTGCCTTCTGTACAATGTCACAAACCTCCGTCCATAGTTCTTCAGGCACTCTATCAACTCTAGTTCCTTAAACCTATTCTTCACCTCCACTGTATATTCATCAAAGGCTCCTTAGAAAGCTTGAGAGTCATGGAGTAAAAGGACAGGTCCTCTTGTGGATCAAAAACTGGCTGAGTAATAGAAAGCAGAGAGTGAGTATAAATGGGCAGTCTACGCAGTGGAGGACGGTAAGCAGTGGGGTGCCGCAGGGCTCGGTACTGGGTCCCATGCTCTTTAACTTGTTCATAAATGATTTAGAGTTGGGAGTGAGCAGTGAAGTGGCCAAGTTTGCGGATGACACTAAATTGTTCAGGGTGGTGAGAACCAGAGAGGATTGTGAGGAACTCCAAAGGGATCTGTTGAGGCTGGGTGAGTGAGCGTCAACGTGGCAGATGCGGTTCAGTGTGGCCAAGTGCAAAGTAATGCACATTGGGGCCAAGAATCCCAGCTACAAATACAAGTTGATGGGGTGTGAACTGGCAGAGACTGACCAAGAGAGAGATCTTGGGGTCGTGGTAGATAACTCACTGAAAATGTCAAGACAGTGTGCGTTTGCAATAAAAAAGGCCAACGCCATGCTGGGAATTATTAGGAAGGGAATTGAAAACAAATCAGCCAGTATCATAATGCCCCTGTATAAATCGATGGTGCGGTCTCATTTGGAGTACTGTGTGCAGTTCTGGTCGCCGCACCTCAAAAAGAATATTATAGCATTGGAGAAAGTCCAGAGAAGGGCAACTAGAATGATTAAAGGGCTGGAGCACTTTCCCTATGAAGAAAGGTTGAAACGCTTGGGACTCTTCAGCTTGGAGAAACGTCGACTGCGGGGTGACATGATAGAGGTTTACAAGATAATGCATGGGATGGAGAAAGTAGTAGTTTTCTCCCTTTCTCACAATACAAGAACTCATGGGCATTCAATGAAATTGCTGAGCAGACAGGTTAAAACGGATAAAAGGAAGTACTTCACCCAAAGGGTGATTAACATGTGGAATTCACTGCCACAGGAGGTGGTGGCGGCCACAAGTATAGCCACCTTCAAGAAGGGTTTAGATAAAAATATGGAGCACAGGTCCATCAGTGGCTATTAGCCACAGTGTATGTGTGTATATAAAATTTTTTGCCACTGTGTTACACAGAGTGTTGGACTTGATGGGCCGTTGGCCTGATCCAACATGGCTTCTCTTATGTTCTTATTCATAAGGGATGTGACTATTAGCCACAGCTTATTGTTGGAACTCTGTCTGGGGCAATGATGCGCTGTATTCTTGGAGCTAAGGGCTTCTAGTGTCCTGGCCCCACTGATGGGCCTCCTGATGGCACTTGGTTTTTTGGCCACTGTGTGACACAGAGTGTTGGACTGGATGGGCCATTGGCCTGATCCAACAGGGCTTCTCTTCTGTTCTTATGTGACACAGAGTGTTGGACTGGATGGGCCATTGGCCTGATCCAACAGGGCTTCTCTTCTGTTCTTATGTGACACAGAGTGTTGGACTGGATGGGCCACTGGCCTGATCCAACATGGCTTCTCTTATGTTCTTATGTCTGGGGCAGGGATGCTCTGACTTCTTGGTGCTTGGGGTGGGGGCAACAGTGTGAGGGCTTCTAGTGTCCTGGCCCCTCTGATGGACCTCCTGATGGCACTTGGGGTTTTTGGCCACTGTGTGACACAGAGTGTTGGACTGGATGGGCCATTGGCCTGATCCAACATAGCTTCTCTTATATTGTCATGTTCTTATGTCTGAGCTTCCTGGAACATGGTCTGAAGCTGTACAAAGCGATTCCAGTTCAGAAGCAAAACAAGTCTATTCTGCCTAAGGGGTTTTTTTTTGTGGGTTCTGGTTGCATACTGCTACGGTCTATTCATACTGCTACGGTCTAGCACCACCACTTCCTGAGGCACTGAATTCTCTGGGATCTCTAGCTAAAAATATGTCAAGCTGTGAATTCTGGGAAAGAATGCGCTTTGACAGGCCCATAGCTAAGGGAGGCCCGGGGGAGAGGACACTCCATTCAACTCCCCCCCCCTTCAATCTCTGTGTCTCCTCTGCTGGGCCGAGACCCAACTGAAACTCGGTTGGGCCGAGACCATAGGCAGATGCTGCCGCCACTCCCCACCCCACTGATCAGCTGACTGACAGGTAAAATGCTGCTGCAGGAAGCTCAGCCCACCCTCCTCTTTTGCAGCCTCCGCCCTCCCCCCATACTCACTGAGCACGGCTATAATCGGCCCTGCCCTTAGACTCAGCCACACCTCTGAGTGTTCTCCTCCCTCAGGAAGGTAGGGCTGATTCTAGCCACGCTCAGCACTTAGAGAGAGGGGTCTGTGTTCCGATTCTGCACGGCCTTGAACTTGTCGTGTGGCCTCCCTGTAAAACAGAAACCTGACCGGCTCAGTCTGAGGACCAATTATTTGAGGAAGAAAGGCACCAGGTTTGTCTAAAGGGAAGGCAATTCTTTGCAAGTTCAAAGGGCTATAGAAATGTTCGCTTTCAAGCCCGAGCATCTGTGATGTTTGAAGAGCAGTGCGGTTGGTTTGGGAACAGGGTGGTTCCTTCTGGTGCTTTATTACAAGGCAGACAATAGATTAAATATCGATACCCCAGTTCATGGAAAGCGCCAACATTTCCAAACAGACAAAACGACAGGACTTTCCAGATACAGCAGGGATAGAAAAATCTCCGTCAAAACGAATTTCGTACAGCGATTGCCTGAATGGTAATATGGAATATGGAAAAGGGACCATGGGAACTCTGGACACTTGCTCACTGTCAGCAAAGTCTTTATTACAAATATCAGAGGTGGGATCCAAAGAGTCAATAGATACTGATAGGGTTGCCAGTCCCCAGGTGGGAGCCTACCAAATCTGGTAGTTTGGCGTAGTGATTAAGTGCGCAGACTCTAATCTGGGAGAATCAGGATTGCTTCCCCTCTCCTCCACTTGCAGCTGCTGGAATGGCCTTGGGTCAGCCATAGCTCTCATAGGAGTTGTCCTTGAAAGGGCAGCTGCTGTGAGAGCCCTCTCAGCCCCACCCACCTTACAGGGTGTCTGTTGTGGGAGAGGAAGAGAAAGGGGATTGTAGGCCACTCTGAGACTCTGTCCTTGAAAGGGCAGCTGCTGTGAGAGCCCTCTCAGCCCCACCCACCTCACAGGGTGTCTGTTGTGGGTGGAGAAGATATAGGAGATTGTAGGCTGCTCTGAGTGTCCTTGAAAGGGCAACTGCTGTGAGAGCTCTCTCAGCCCCACCCACCTCACAGGGTATCTGGCGTGGGGGAGGAAGAGAAAGGGGATTGTGAGCCGCTCTGAGACTCTGAGATTCAGAGTATAGGGCAGGATATAAATCCAATATCTTCTTCTTTTTTCTGAGCCGGAGCCCTGGCCAAGCCAGTCGGAGCAGCATTCCTGTGCGTTCCTGCTCAAAAAAAGCTTTGAATTCAGCATTCGGAAAGTTTATTTTAAAACCTCATGTTCCAAACATGAGAAAGGGGAGGGAGATGGAGGAAGCTGGCCTGCGAACACCGTAACGGACTGCAATCATGCCTGCCGTCGGTTGAGAAGTTTGAATGCGGCCATTGTCTCTGCGCAAGCAGACAGCTGGGTACTGTATTTATTGACTCTCTTCAGTGCATTTCCCAGGAGAGGGATTTGGGCTCGCCAGTCTGGTTTTATAAACCCCAAGAGACTACTCATGGCTGCTCCCTGGGTGGCTAACAGAAATATGGAAAGCGGAGGGCGTGCCTGAATAATTTCTAGGTTTTCCCCCCCACAGAACAGGGTTTGTCTGGGAGTGTTTGTCCTCTATCAACAGCCCCGCCTCCCTCCAGTAGCTGTGTGAAAAGGCTTCTCTGCCGACTCTTGAACTAGAACAGCAATATCAAATAGGTACGTCGGGACCAAAAGAATACAATTTCACACACACCTCCACCTGCGACCCAAACCATCCTGGCTCCATCAGCTGTTGCTTTGAGAATATGGCAGGGGTGGTCCGGTCCAGGTTGAGTCATCCAATAAGATAAAACGTTTGATATCTGCACACCTGGAGCAGGGAAAGAATACATCACATGACTTAGCAGGGCTGGCTTCAGGAGTTTGAAGAGGGCAAGGCAGGTCACGTCATTCTGTGGTACGGGAAGCCCAAGAAGGGACAAACGGGCTCCTCTTGCAGCCCTTGCCACTAGGGAAAACCATTCTGGAGTGAAGGCGGAAGCCCCTCCCTCCTTTCAGAGAGCTCTGAGTCACACCAAGCGATGGAGCCAGGTCTTTTTTGGTAGCAAGAACTCCTTTGCATATTAGGCCACACACTCCTGATGTAGCCAGTCCTTCTGGAGCTTACAGTAAGGCCCTGGAAAAAGAGCCCTGGAAGCTCTTGGAGGATTGGCTACATCAGAGGGGTGTGGTCTGATATAGGGGTTCCTGCTCCAAAAACCGCCCTGGATGGAGCTGTTCTTAAGGGAGTCTCTCAATGTACATGGGGCTGCAAGTGAAGTCAGGAGACTCCCAATTTGATTTATGTCAGAAGAGGCGTGGACGGGGCAACAGAGTGACAGCACTTTGGATCTTCTTGGGTGATCTCTGCACAACGAGAATTGGGAGCTGGCCAGTTTGGTGTCGTGGTTAAGAGCGGCGGGCTCTAATCTGGAGAACGGGGGTTGATTCCCCAGTCCTTCACGTGCAGCTGCTGGGTGACCTCGGGCCAGCCACGGTTCTCTCAGAGCTGTCAAGAGCAGTCCTTTAAAGAGCTCTCTCCGCCCCACCTCCCTCACAGGGTGTCTGTTGTGGGGAGAGTAAGGGAGGGACGGTGGCTCAGGGGTAGAGCATCTGCTTGGTAAGCAGAAGGTCCCAGGTTCAATCCCTGGCATCTCCAACTAAAAAGGGTCCAGGCGAGCCGAAGGGCAAGAGCCAAAGGGCTCTTGGCCTGGGGGTCTAGCCTGGGGGCTCTGTAGAAAGGTGGGTAGTTACCCACAAGTAGTTTCAAGCAGCAGTTGGTAGTGGGGTTTAAAGAGAAGAATCCAACACAGGAGGGTTCCTGGAAAAATGTAACCCGAAGGAGAAAGAAAATCAGAAGATGTTCTGAGCCCCTGCTGCTCAGCAATAGGTTCCAGGATCTCCCCACAGTAACTGATTCTGAACCATTGGAACAAAGGGGTTGGACTAGATGACCCTAGAGGACCCTTCCAACTCTATGATTCTATGAAATAGGTGTGAAAAAACTGAGCTTGGTAACCTGGAGAGCCACTGCCAGTCTAAGTAGACAATTCTGAGTTTAGGGAGGGACGGTGGCTCAGTGGTAGAGCAACTGCTTGGTAAGCAGAAGGTCCCAGGTTCAATCCCTGGCATCTCCAACTAAAAAGGCTCCAGGCAAATACATGGGAAAAACCTCAGCTTGAGACCCTGGAGAACCACAGCCAATAGACAAGAGGGATGGTGGCTCAGTGGTAGAGCATCTGCTTAGTAAGCAGAAGGTCCCAGGTTCAATCCCAGGCATCTCCAACTAAAAAGGGCCCAGGCAAATAGGTGTGAAAAACCTCAGCTTGAGACCCTGGAGAGCCGCTGGCAGTCTGAGAAGACAAGACTGACTTCGATGGACCATGGGGGGGGGGGGTCTGATTCAGTTTAAGGCAGCTTTGAAGGAAGGGAGGGAGGGAGTGACGGTGGCTCAGCGGTAGAGCATCTGCTTGGTAAGCAGAAGGTCCCAGGTTCAATCCCCGGCATCTCCAACTAAAAAGGGTCCAGGCCAAGTAGGCATGAAAAACCTCAGCTCAAAACCCTGGAGAGCCGCTGCCAGTCTGAGAAGACAATACTGAATTTGATGGACCGGGGGTCTGATTCAGTAGAAGGCAGCTTCATATGTTCATGGGGAGGGACGGTGGCTCAGCGGTAGAGCATCTGGTTGGTAAGCAGAAGGTCCCAGGTTCAATCCCTGGCATCTGCAACTAAAAAAGGGTCCAGGCAAGTAGGCATGAAAAACCTCAGCTTGAGACCCTGGAGAGCCGCTGCCAGTCTGAGTAGACAATACTGACTTTGATGGACCGAGGGGGGTCTGATTCAGTAGAAGGCAGCTTCATATGAACATATAAGGGAAAGGAGATTGTAAACCGCTTTGAGACTCTGAGTGAAGCATGGGGTATAAATCCAATTTCCTTCTCCTCCTCCTCTTCTTCTGGGCACCTGGAAGCTATTCAGAGAGGTGGCTGAATGAAGCCTGCCCTGTCCTCTCAACTTTGGTGTTCCAAAGAGATCTCCCATCCAAGTAACTAACCGCAGTCGACCCTGCTTCGCTTCTGTGATCTGACAAGATTAGGCTTTCCCGGACTATCCAAGTCAGCAGGGCTGGCCCTGCCGCTAAGCAAACTAGGTGACCGCTTAGGGCGCCAGCCTTCGGGGGGCACCAAATTGGACACCCCCCGTGTGACTCAGTGATGTTATCGGTGCCGGGGGGGGGGGGGACCAGAAGTTAGCCTTGCCTAGGGTCCAGAAAGTCTAGGGCCAGCGTTCAGGTTTAGGTTCAACTTGTTTGGTCTTCAAGGTGCCCCCGGACTCCTAACTTTGTTCTGCTGCTTCAGACCAACGCGGCTGCCCGCCCGGGTCTGACTTTTATTACCTTGTTCTTTAATTGTGAAGTCCAGATTATTTCATTTCAATTTTTTAGATTTATATCCCGCCCTCCCCTCCGAAGCGGGCTCAGGGCGGCTCACAAGCTATACAATCACAGCAAAACAATTCAGACAAACCTTAATTAAACATTTAAGCAATTTCATCGGTTCAACAATTTAACCATTAAAACAATTGGGTGCTGACGTCATTTAATTTCCGATGGCATTCAGTGCTCTTTGGTATCCTGTTCTGCTCCTATGTCAGCAGTTCAGTTGAAGGAGAGTTGAAATAAGGTTGTCTTGCAGACCTTTCAGAACTGGGCGAGGTCCCAGAAGGATCTGACTTCCTCCGGCGGTTGGTTCCACCAATGGGGGGGGCGGCAATTAAGAAGGCTTTTCCCCTGGTGGTTTTCAATCTTGCCTCCCTCGGCCCGGGGACTGATAAGAGATTTTGCATTCCGGATCTAAGTACCCTCTGGAGAGCATGTGGGGAGAGACAGTCCCTAAGGCAGACAGGTCCTTGGCCATATAGCTCTTTGGATTGCTGGTTTCTAATCCGAGTTCGATCCTGACAGAAGCTGGGTTCAGGTAGCCAGCTCCAGGTTGACTCAGCCTTCCATCCTTCCGAGGTCGGGAAAATGAGTTTGCTGGGGGGGGGGGAGTGTAGATGACTGGGCAAGGCAAGGGCAAATCATAAAAAGTCTGCTGTGAAAATGTTGTGAAAGCAACGTCACCCCAGAGTCGGAAACGACCGGTGCTTGCACAGGGGTCTACCTTTACCTTTTTAATTAGAAAACCAGTTTGTGGAATGCCTTATACTTTCCCCACCACCCCCACCCCCCACCCACTGTTCTTTAAAGGTAGAATCCAGTTTTATTTCACCAATCATTGAGTGAATTATACTGGTCTCTTATTGCACTGTTGCTATAATGCTACAATCTGCCTTAAGTCTCAAACAGAATGGCGGACAACCAAGCGAAGCAAACACAGAGATGCTACCGCACGAGAAGTTCAAGCAGTCATGCTCTGTTCAAAAGCAGTACATCACTTTCTTCTCTGGGACCACGGAACGCTGTTCAACCGTCATAAAAAAAAAAAGTGTTCTCCGGTTACAATGATGAAAAGGTACAGCATCGCTAAATCAAAAGGAGCCGTGCTCCGCTGAACTTCGTTGCCTATTCTGTCCAGCCTTTGTGTTCAGAATGAAGGGTCACTTGTGTTTCTTCCTTAATAAAAGAATAAATCGAGGGACAATTGAGCCAAATCTGCTTTTAATGCCCACACAGACCACAAAGGCTACAGACTTCAGGGCAAGTTAAGCTCTTATCAGTCTAGAGAAGAGATGACTAAAGGAGGCACGTGATCAAGGTTTATAAAACTATTGTTGGATATTCTTAAGAGAGAAGTATCATTTAGCAGAGTTAGAAATTAGCAGTGCAGCAAAAAATATGCAGAGAACCTGGGTGTGTTTAAAAGAATACGATTGCTTTGCTCAGAACTACAAGGGAAGGGTAAACTGGGAAGAAAATAACAGACACTAACTTTCTACATCTTTACAGTTAGAGAACAAAGCTAGGGATGCCTTCCCTTCTCCAAACTTAGACAAAGGGATGACGAGGAACCATAAAGTGCAGACTAGCCAATGCATTGATTTCCAATCACACTTAACGGCAAGTCATTTACCTAAGACCTCCTACAGACTTTTGTGGACTTTCTCTTTAGCTAACAGATGTTGTTCAGTCGCACAGTCAAGTCCGACTCTTTATGACCCCATGGACAAAGTCACGCCAGGCCCTCCTGTCTTCCACCATCCTCCGAAGTCTGCTCAAATTCGTGTTTGTTACATCAGTAACTCTGTCCAGCCATCTCCTCTTTTGCCGTCCCCTTCTGTCTTTCCCAGCATCAGGGTCTTCTCCAGGGAGTGCTCCCTTCTCATTGGGTGGCCAAGGGATTTGAGCTTCAGCATCTGTCCTTCCAGGGAACAGTCTGGGTTGATTTTCCTTAGGACTGACTGCAGTCCAAGGGACTCTCAAGAGTCTTCTCCAGCACCACAGCTCGAAAGCATCTATTCTTCTGCGCTTGGCCTTCCTTATGGTTTAGCTCTCACAGCCATACATTATTACTGGGAATAGCATCGCTTTGACCATATGGACTTTTGTTGGCAAGGTGATGTCTCTACTTTTACTATACTGCCCAGGTTCGCCACAGCTAACAGATAGGCTACAGTAAACACATGTGACTTCCTGTTGGCTAACAAAAACAAAGTTAACTCTATAATTACTGAAGCGTTGCAAATCTGCTAATCTCAACAGTGATGCATGGCGTGGAGAAAGTGAACAAAGAGACATTTTTCTCCTCTCAAAGACTAGAACTCGAGGTCATCCAAGGAAGCTGATGGGTGGTAGGTTCAGGATGGGCAAATGGAAAGACTACTTGACAAAAAGAGTGGTTAAAATGTGGAATTTGCCGTCAGAGGATGCAGTGATGGCCACAGGAACACACAGCTTTCAATGGGGATGAGGTAGGCCCATGGAGGAGAAGTCAATCAATAGCTACTAGCCATGGTGACTGAGGGGAACCTCCAGTTTCAGAGGCACTGAACTTCTGAATCCCCGATCTAGGAGGCAACATCAGGGGAAGACCTCGGCCTCTATGCCTTATTGTTGGCCATCCAGAGGAGCTGGTTGGCCGTCCAGAGGAACAGGCTGGCCACTGTGTGAGACAGGAGGCTGGACTGGATGGACCGCCAGTCAAATCCAGCAGGGCTCTTCTGATGATCTTAGAAAGGTTTCAGTCTCCCTGCCTTGTTGCTGGCCCTCCAGAGGAACTGACTGACCACTGTGTGAGACAGGATGCTGGAATGGATGGACCACAGGTCTGATCCAGCAGGGCTCTTCTTATGTTCTTTGGAAGGCCTCAGCCTCTCTGCCTTGTTGCTGGCCCTCCAGAGGAAAAGGCTGGCCACTGTGTGAGACAGGATGCTGGACTAGACGGACCACTGGTCTGATCCAACAGGGCTCTTCTGATGTTCTTAGAAAGGCCTCAGCCTCTATGCCCTGTTGTTGGCCCTCCAGAGGAACTGGTTGGTGACTGTGTGAGACAAGATTCTGGACTAGATGGACCACCAGTCGAATCCAGCAGGGCTCTTCTGATGTTCTTAGGAAGGCCTTGGCCTCTTGGCCCTGTTGTTTGCCCTCCAGAGAAGAAGAAGAAGAATTGCAGATTTATACCCCGCCCTTCTCTCTGAATCAGAGACTCAGAGCAACTTACAATCTCCTATATCTTCTCTCCCTACAACAGACACCCTGTGAGGTGGGTGGGGCTGAGAGGGCTCTCACAGCAGCTGCCCTTTCAAGGACAGAGACTCAGAGGGACTTACAATCTCCTATATCTTCTCCCCCCACAACAGACACCCTGTGAGGTGGGTGGGGCTGAGAGGGCTCTCACAGCAGCTGCCCTTTCAAGGACAGAGATTCAGAGTGGCTTACAATCTCCTATATCTTCTCCCCCCACAACAGACACCCTGTAAGGTGGGTGGAGCTGAGAGGGCTCTCACAGCAGCTGCCCTTTCAAGGACAACCTCTGCCAGAGCAATGGCTGACCCAAGGCCATTCCAGCAGCTGCAAGTGAAGGAGTGGGGAGTCAAACCCAGTTCACCCAGATAAGAGTCCATGCACTCAACCACTACACCAAGCTGGCAATCTCTGTGAGGCTCTCTCTGTGGCTTTCTCTGTGAGGTAGGTGGGGCTGAGAGAGCTCTCCCAGAAGCTGCCCTTGCAGAGATAACTCCTGCAAGAGGTATGGCTGACCCAAGGCCATTCCAGCAGCTGCAAGTGGAGGAGTGAGGAATCAAGCCCCGTTCTCCCAGATAAGAGTCCGCACACTTCACCACTACACCAAACTGACTCCCATTCAAGGAGGTAACCTTTATACACACTTAGAGCGACGCAGCATTTCCCATTGTCCAAGTCTGCTCGCTCCTACATGAAACACTCCTTCTCCTTCGAGTTTGGTGACTCACAGATGGCGCCACGTCTCGCGGTGGCGCTGGAGTCCATGAATGAAGCTGCCAAAGCCAACCAGACCGCTCCCCCAATCAGCTGCCAGGAGAGTTTCTCCCCCTCCAGTTCAGAACAGTCCTGCAACCCAAAGTCGCCCGTCTGTCCGTCCCCGCACAACGAGCCGACGAGTCATGCAGAGGGTAGAAACTTTGCCGGGCCCCTTCCTTCATTCCGGCAAGCCCGGGCAAAGCTGCCGCACAATGCCGCGTCTCGCCTGCCGACTGATGTCATCCGCTGCCGATGCAAAGAATGCAAGGAACAATGCAGGGGGCAAGAGGCCCCCGTCGGGTGCGGCGGTTTGCAGCCCTCGCAAGTCAGCTCCGATGAAGAGCTCAACCGGCAGGCAGACTGTTGCGCATGCGCTTCTGGGTTTCCATCTGAGAGACGTGCTAGTTCCTGCCTGGCTCATTGCAGCCTTTGAGACCGAGCTTGGGGACGCGAGAACAGTGGGAATAGGGCTGCCGAGTCCAATTCAAGAAAGATCTGGGGACTTCGGGGGTGGAGCCAGGAGACTTTGGGGTGGAGCCGGGAGACATGGGGGTGGGGGAGCCAGAAGCAAGGTTGTGGCAATAATTGAACTCCAAGGGAGTTCTCAAGGGACTGCACACCTTTGAAATGCCTTCCCTCCATTGGAAATAATGGATAGGAGCACCTTCTTTGGGGGCTCACAGAATTGGACCCCCTGGTCCAATCTTTTTGAAACTTGGAGGGGATTTTGGGGAGAGGCACCAGATGCTATGCTGAAAATTTGATGCCTCTACCTCAAAACACAGCCCCCCCCCAGAGCCCCAGATACCTGCAGATCAATTCTCCATTATTCCTTGCGAGAATTGGTCTCGATAGGGAGTGAGCACCCAGCAGACATTTCCCTCCCCCTCCCCACTTTCTGATGACCCTGAAGCGGGGGGGAGGGCCTCCAAAGCGGGGAATCTCCTCCCCCCACTTGGGGATTGGCAACCCTAAATGGGAAGCAGGTTCCAAATCTCTGCTTCCCCAGACCCAATGACACTCTAGCGCGGGAACGTCGAGTGTATATATAGTTGGCCGCCTTGGCCCAGTTCGTCAGTTTAACCATTACCATGCTTCTAACCCAAATAAAAAGCTTTGATCGCTGCAACCAAGCCTCTTCGTGTATCGAACCCACTATTCAACGCAAACGCCCGGCCAGCACTGCACAAAGCCCACCAGCGATGAGGAAACTAGGGCTGCACAATAGCATCACCCAGAAGTGACGTCATCAGGAGGTGGTGGTGGCCACAAGCATGGCCACCTTCAAGAGGGGTTTAGATAAAAATATGGAGCAGAGGTCCATCAGTGGCTATTAGCCACAGTGTGGATGGATGGATGGATGGATGGATGGATAGATGATAGATAGATAGATAGATAGATAGATAGATAGATAGATAGATAGATAGATAGATAGATAGATAGATAGATAGATAGATAGAAAAAATGTTGCCACTGTGTGACACAGAGTGTTGGACTGGATGGGCCATTGGCCTGATCTAACATGGCTTCTCTTATGTTCTTATATTCTTATCAAAATGGTGGCGCCCGAGCGGGGGCCACTCTAGGCGTTTCTGGGAAAACTCTATGGTTTTCCCAGACACTGCAGCCATTTGGGAGGTAAAACTCTATGGCACAATAGGCACCATAGAGTTTTAATCTCCAAAGTGGCTAGAGCATCTGGGAAAACCATAGAGTTTTCCCAGAGACTCCTAGAGCGGCCCCGCACAAATGCCACCATTTTGATGACGTCACTTCCAGGTGACATCATTTCATCACGCTGCGCGCGCTCATCACACACACAAATGTCCCCCAACAGGGGATGAAGAGGACTTGGCAACCCCACAGGAAACGTGTCAGGACCTGGCAGGACCGGTGCTAGAGGTTCTAGTGGCCTAGGCCGAACACCGTACCCCTGCCCTCCCAAGGGCCCTGTCACCGGAAGTGACGTCATCCAGGGGCGTGAAGCACAAGCATGTGGCCCACTGCTCTGCCCGGCCCTCTCCCCCTTCAAAGACCTCTTCCTGGATATCTCTGAATAAGGAGAGGGCCAGGCATGGGGCAAGACGCACTGCTTGGCCTGCCCCTTCCCCCCAACTTTGCTGAGACTTCCCGAGCCTCGGTGAGGTCAGAAAGGCAGGGGGCGCACTCAGAGCTGGGTTCTCAGCGCGCTTGCTGCCACGCCCCCCAACTTCGCCAAGGCATGGCCAGCATGGCAGTGGGCTGTATGAGGAGGAGAGCCGCCTCCTAGTGCCCCTAGGCCACGTGGCACCCCAGCCCACCGCCTACTTGACCGACTCTCGTGTGCTGGCCCTGGGAACCGGACACTTCAGGACACAGCAGATTTCAGCATTCACTAGGCCTCCAATAAGGAAGCAGGCATGGTTGCCCCCACTTGATGCTGCCCCCACTCTGGAATGAGGGTCCCTTGGGAAGGCCCAGAGCACACGCCCAACTCCTTCAGAGCTCCCATGCGTTGGCCAAGAAAATCGCCGTGTAGACCAGCCAGAGTAACAGAGAACAATAAAAAGGTTTTGTTTAAACAGGAAAATCGATAAGGGCATGGGGACAGATAAGGTGCTTTGAAACTATATAGTAGTGGTGGCCAAACTGTGGCTCGGGAGCCACATGAGGCTCTTCCACACATATTGTGTGGCTCCTGAAGCCCCCACTGCCCCATTGGCCGGCTTGGAGAAGGCATTTCTCTCTTTCAATCACTTCTCCAAACCAAGGAAGTTGCTTTCTTTCCACCTCTCCCTTCTCCCTTCCCCGTCTATTTTCCTTCCTTCCTTTTCTCAAACATCTGACATTCATGTCTTGTGGCTCTCAATCATCTGACGCTTATACTATGCGGCTCTCACATTAAGAATGTTTGGCCACCCCTGCGCTAGTTTAACACTCAATATCCTTCTTTCCTTCTCAACGTCTGCACTGTTGTAGATAGATAGATAGATAGATAGATAGATAGATAGATAGATAGATAGATAGATAGATAGATAGATAGATAGATAGATAGATAGATAGATAGATAGATAGATAGATAGATAGATAGATAGATAGATAGATAGATAGATAGATAGATTTCACCGCACAACATTTTCTACTTTTTGGTGCAGAGAGACACAAAAAAGGGGGGATCCCAAAACACTGCATGTTCAGGCCCAGGGGTGGAATTCTAGCAGGAGCTCCTTTGCATATTAGGCCACACCCCCATGATGTAGCCAATCCTCCAAGAGCTTACGAGGCTCTTTTTTGTATGCTCTTAGAGGATTGGATTGGCTACATCAAGGGGTGTGGCCCAATATGCAAAGGAGCTCTTGCTAGAATTCCATCCCTGTTGGGGCCTCTTCTGAGAGGTGTGGCAGGGCACATGTCAAGCCAGGCAAATCATGCACCTGCCATCAGAGCCCACGGAGAGCTGTGAACGTTCGCATGGCCTTGCCGTTTTTACCTTCGATAAGCCTCCCCCCCTTGCAACACATTCCCAACCTGCCTCCGGATGACATTTACCGAGGAAGACGCCGAGTCTGTTTATAGCACCTGGTGTGGGAAGAGAGAATATTCAGCTCTGGCTCCGTTGCTTAATTGCTATTCTTGAAGCGGTTCAGCTTGCTCCAGGGTTTGGGGGGAGGGGGAGATAAAAGCCCCAACATCCACCAAAAGCATCTCCGCGGAGAACTCTTGTTTGCAAATAGCTTTCTTTCGCCGTGTGCAGTACATTATGCCACACTCCGCGAGCACTAACGTTAATGCATCTCCTTGGATTTTTGATCAGCTTCCTGCGTTTTTGTCGATGCATCTTATTTTTGCCTTTCGGAAGAGCCCCCGTGACGCGGAGTGGTAAAGCTGCAGTCCTGCAGTCCAAGCTCCGCTCACGACCTGAGTTCGATCCCGGCGGAAGCTGGGTTTTCAGGTACCCGGCTCGAGGTTGACTCAGCCTTCCATCCTTCTGAGGTTTGAGCTCGCTGGGGGGAAAGCGTAGATGACTGGCGAAGGCCATGGCAAACCACCCCATAAAAAGTCTGCCGTGAAAACGTCATGATGCGACGTCACTCCAGAGTCGGAAACGACTGGTGCCTGCACAGAGGACTACCTTGACCTTTATTTTGCTTTTGGTTAGGTTTTAAGCAGGGCTGTTTTTTCTGGGGGAACGAGGCGGAACAGAGTTCCAGAACTTCTTTGTGGGAACAAAATCAGGCAGCAGTTCACAGGAGCGAAGCTCCGGAACCTCTACATTTTATTGTGCTCTTTCTTTCTTGACCCGCCCCCCCCCCCCAAAAAAACCCAAATACTTGTCTCTGGGCTCCATCATTCAAACCACTTGTGAGAATTTTGCTGAACTCTTAAGGTTTATAAAAAAAAAACCAGGGAAATAACAAAAATATATAAAGCAGACAGATGGAAATCTTCATCATGGAACTGTTGGCCACAGAGGAGAAAGTAATTTTTAAAAGTATGATGGGAGTCAGGTTTTCTCATGACCAGGATAATTCCAGAAGCGTTCTGAGGTAGCTGCTGAGCTGATATAATTTCGTACACCTTCCAGTGATGTCAGGCGGGTGTGGCGTATGCAAATGCGTTGTGCAAATGAACGCCGGCACCTCTTTTTCTATGAAACGATCCCTGAACAAAATCCTTAAAATGTTTTTAAATTCATGAGGGGCACCTCTGTGTTTCTCCTTCGTTTCCCTCTTGAGAGCTCCAGCACCTCTTTTTCCCAGAAACAGAGAGCTTTTTTTTTTTGCAGCAGGAACTCCTTTGCATGTTAGGCCACACCCCCTGATGTAGCCAATCCTCCTGAAGCTTACAGGCCTCTTTGTACAGGGCCTTCGGGAAGCTCCGGAAGGATTGGCTCCATCAGGGGGTGTGGCCTAACATGCAAAGGAGTTCCTGCTACCAAAAGAAAAGGGGGGAAGGGGTTTTTTCTCACCTTGAATGCGTGAAGCTGCCTTGGCCCTTATCGATCTGTCCACGCTGGGCCTTTTCTC